>NC_140589.1:1633697364-1633739864 GCF_964204655.1 Triturus cristatus | reverse complement strand
AGGCATGAAAGCTCAGAGTAGGAAAAGTCCAGAGTTCACACCCAGGAAGCCATTAATCGGATGCTGTTCAGTGTTGAGCCAGTTAAGATTTCTACCTTAGACTTTCTTCAGAGGAGCAAGGCTGCAGACTGGAGTCAAAGAGGGTTTAACGTCATCAGATGCTGATCAGATTTGGGCCTGCTGAATTGGATTTGCTGCTGCAGGGAAGGATGTAGCAGGAGCTGGGACAAAGTCAGGCCCACCAGAAATTCATCCTCAGCAGATCAGCTGGCAGGGTGGTACCAGTCTTTTGACGGTTCGCCATGCTAAAGCTTGCAAAAACGTTCCTACATTCCAGTTTTTAGGGTTTGGGTTTCAAGAGTATGCCCCAACACCAGCCAAAGGTGCAATGACCTCAGGAACAGGGCTTAGGGGTCCGGACTCACTCCAACAGAAGCCACCTACAGAGTCCAGCGCAGGTGCCATTGAAACCGATCAGCTGGGCTCTTTCAGGAAAGTGGGCTTCTTGCAGCTTTTGTGTCCCCTTAGCTCAACAGAAGGCTAGTCTCATGAGCTCCCGTGCCCACCGTAGAAGCACGGCGAAGAAATAAGTTACCCCTCTTCTGAGGCCCATCAAAACCAGCTCGGGGAGCAGCCTCGATCCCACTGGGATTGGTGCTTGACTCGCTAAAAGGACAAAAGAAGAGGCAGGCAGTGGTGCTAGGTACAGCTGCCTGCGATAGAGTAGACTTACTTATAAATAATGTAATTCCTAGGCACTGTCCAGCAGGTCATCCTGTCAGTAGAACAGAATGCTAGCCTACACCCTAGGCATTTATCTCGGTTCTGGAAGCACGTTTACACCACATCAAGGAGCTATTTGGCCCCTGGGTAACAATTAGAAGCTCATGCAAATGGGTTTCTAGAGTTTAGGCAGGCAAAAGTTGCTGCCGCAAATGTATCTTTCACAAATCAAAATGTGTTTACCTGAAAAAGTGCAAAAGTATATCAAAAACAAAACCTACATTTAAATGCAAACTTTCTTCAGTAAGGAATAATTTTTACACATAATAAGCTTATAAAAAATAATAATAATTTAGTGACTTAAGTTAGCTTAACTGTTGATGCCATAATAACTATAAAGTAATATACAAGCATTGAAAGGCCTGTCCACATCGAGCTGTCGTTTTGCAGATTTTTTTAATCTTTTGCTGCAGATGATGCAACTCTCCAGAAGCCTTGTGCTAGTTAGTGAAAAGGCATTTGCTTTATATTAGACAACCGATAGTGAGGTTCTCACAGAGAGGAGGCAAAAATAAGCACGATTCATATGGGAATAACTGTCTGTACCAGATAATGTGGATGAAGTACCTTTTCAAAGACTTGTGTCTATGGCCTATTATGCAGACAAGGGAAATTGGGGAGCTTACTTATTCCCAAGAGTTTACTAAAACCTATTGGATTTTGTGGAAGACTACAGTAATCATATGACCATCTAGAATATTGTGTTTATATTAGTGTGTTTTCTTTGAGTAGAGGAGGCCTCTCTCACATGCATATGCGAGAGATCCACGTCTGAGTTTCTTGAGACTATACCTCTCTATATGAACGGTTGCTTAGCCTATTTTCTGATGTCGGCTGATTTATAGCTGAGAATACTTTCCAGCTTGATCATGCTTTTAATTGATATGCAAAGGCTTTATGCCTATACATTTATTTTTCTTATCAGAACTCCTCATTGAGTATCTGAACTGACACCTTATTCTATTGTATTCCATATTTAATTTAGATTAAGGAACTTTCTTTATGGAACACGCTGGCTGTATTATTACAATATTAACTGTTATTTTGACAAATACTGTATTCTTCCTTATAACGAAATATTGATTATTGGATTATATTAATTTCTAATGCTGATGTTTAAAGGATTAATGCTTAGTGAATAGATAATGAAACTAAAGAATTGATTAATAGAACCCTTTAACGCACACAAATTCTCTTCATTGTCTGTACTGAAGTCATTAATAATTTTATTGTGTTGGTGGATTGATGTAGATGATTGCTCTTTTTCACTTCTTGTCGACGGAGCAGTGGTCAATCCTACTAATGGAGGGGGTTATTTAATGATTGCATCTGAAGATTAAGATAAAGAAAACACCGCTCAACCAAGTGGTAGCGAAAGGACGGGTTAGGATACAGGAGAGAAAGAAGCTGAAATAATTTGCTCAAACTTAGAATTACCCATGTCCCTAAAGTCCAGAGCCCAAAGGTGAAGACTGAAGGAGCTTGCAGTTCCGAAAGCGATGGAAGTGTCCATATCAACAGTGTGGTGAGTCGCAATTGTCTTTATTAAGTCTCATCATTGTGTTGAAGGTAGACGTCTGGTATTTTGGTAGAAAGCTAACAGATTAGTCATTTCTAAGCGCTTGATGTTGAGCAGTTGAAGTTATCAGACTTGGAATAATTCAAAATCCCAGGATAGTTAAGAAATAACACGTGGTGGTGTTATTAGTCTGCCAAGGTTTTGTGGTGCAGGTTTGTGAGGTACCATCGACTGCACATTTGAGATAAGGACTGTAACAATTTGTTGTGACTGTGCTTAGTGGCTGGTGTTAGTGGAAACTTTTGTGCAAAGGGGATAGTATATCTTTCAGGGTGATTTCCTCCTATCAAGAATCCATCTGTGTGTATGGTTGTGAGGAAGTCAGAAAGTGTTAAAGAGTTACTTCCAATATATTTCTTGTATGAATGAACTACTTTGATTTATTTAGCAGAGCAGACAACAGTTACTTGTTTATTGTGTTGCTGAAAAGTTACAGAATTGTGTGTATGAGAAAATTGTAAAGGAGAGAGAACCACTGCAAGGAGTAAGAATTACATCAGAGTGTATTGTGCTGAGATTGGTTGACGAGTCATCAAGGGTTAAGCTGTGATAGGCTTACAAAAAGAGGATTGTGTCAGAATGGGAGAAAAATACTGACATATACAGAACTGCAAAGTGAACACAAAAAATGAAATCTTCTGAATTCATAATTGCTCATTTATTGCAAAGTTTCTGCAATCATGAAATATTTAAAACTCTTAGAATTTTGATGAAAGGTGATGTGCAAGTTCTTGCTCAGGAGGGTGAGGACGCTCCACCAGAAGGTACACCAGGTCATTACATACCGACAAATGTAGGGCTTCAAACTTGTTTGTAGCTTTGCCAAATGCACAAGTTCACTGGACGCAAAGGACCATTCAGATTTCCACAATATGGTACTTTTGATTGAAAGATTATTGAACATTTAAGGGAAAAGTTATTTGAAATGAAACCACCTCCTAGAACGACAGTACAACGCATTTAATGCTTGGGAGCGAGCAGTTCATGCCAAAAAAAGAAGTATCAAAATAGAGTAAAGAGAGCAGTGCGAAATTATGCAGCTGCTCAATGGGATGATGGACAGCAGAGGTGAACAAATTGCTTAGTTGAGGGAGCTAGAATGCATCAAGCAATAACGACAGAAAAGCCTAAAGAGAAATGAAGGTGAGGAGGCTGCAAGGAAAACTGACTGATAGCGATTTAAGGGATGACATTTTAGACTCTATTCTGCTCACCTTCACCACCGTATGTAGCTCCCACAAAAAGTACAGAAGATGCTACGTCCCACGAGTACTACAGTGGTGACAGCCCCTGTTGACCCAAATACAACTCAGATTGAGAAACAAGTTCTAGTACTTTAGATTGCAACTGTACTTGTTGAAGCTGCCCCTACTGTAATAGCTCGTTGTTACTGCTTTTATTGTGATTGTTCCTGCACCTGTGTCAAAGGCTGTTTATCAGCTCAAACTTTAGAGATTCCTGTAGCAACTGCACCAATAAATATTGGTCATAATTCTGTTCCAGATGCTGTATGAGGAGTAGCCATGACAGGGTATATATAGCCTGATGACACAAAACTCACTGATTGTTGCCTGGACCCCAGCTCAAAAAGTCCAATCAGACCACTAGATGTACCAAAATTGAAGGTGGAATAGGAATAAATTATTAGAGGAGGTCTAGACATTTCACATTTGAATCAATATCAGGAAAATAAATTGATATATCTGAGATAAGAAATCATAGGACGTGCAGCTGCCACACACAATAGATTAACAGAATTGGCAGGTAAATATGAGGTGGGCCTCTCTGAGTGTTCCATTACAGAAAAGCGTTAGGTCACGGTCAGATGAGGAAGCTATTGTGACCATACTTTCTTCAGGAATGAGACTGCACATTGTGAAACTGGTAAAATGCATGCGAAAATGGAGCAATTTTGGCAGGTTAGAGAGTAATCAGGCAAAGAAGGATGGCAAAAACAAGAAACAATCAGATGCTACAGAAGCTAATAGTAATCCACCACCAGTACCCCCAGATGAAGATGACGTTTTAACTTTCCCTATGTTGGAAATACCGTTGCACATTCATGTACCATGGAGTAGAGGTGATCTTGCAACATTCACAAACAACTTTCCAGAACCGAGAGAGAATCCTGGTATACCAAGTTAAAAGATTTGTGTAGTTTTTGAAGGTTCTGTGGACAGACTTGAATACTTTTTGTGAAATTATGGTAGCAAGTGATTTATAGGATGATTGTAAAAGTTATGCACTGGCCTCTTGCTGAAACTCCAAGTGATGCGCGTACCCATGCACCCTCACCTGTGGTAATGACAAACTATGAGGAGGTGATTACCTTTTTGAAAGAAAAAGTTCCAGCACAGGATACTGATTGATTGAAGATCTACAGAACTACTTAAGAAGCTAAAGAATCGGTGCATGCTTATTATGAATGATTATTGCAGTTGTTTAAACAGCACATCAGACAAGAAAAGGGAGATATGGGGAGTTTTGTGTCACGGTTCGTCCTTGGGTTGTGGCCAGAAACCCGCATGCATATACAACACAATGTGATTTGTTGGCAGACAAAAACTTTAAATGAGATCCTATGGTATGGAAAATATTGTACTGATGAGCAAGAAATGAAGAGGCTTAAAGAAAAAACTGTCTTGGCCCAGACTAAGCTATGTATGCAAAAGAAACAATTGATGGATGGACAATGAAAACATTCAACCCCAGTCACAAGGATCTGGGTTAAATCCATCATTCTTTTGCTCACCACACCACCCCAGTTTGGAACCAGCCATATGCAAATCAGTCTTGACCCTGAACCAGAAAAAAGCATCCTAGGACCGGTGTCAGTGCATCACCCTTCATCAGCCAGGCTAGCTTGAATCCATGGATTCAAGCTAGCCTGGCTGATGATGGATTCAACCCAGATCTGTGACGGGGGTGGGTGTCTGAAAAGTTTAAGCACTCCGTCCATCATCTCCTTGTCTTTGCTTTTTTCGCCCTAAATTGGCAGGGATTGCCCTGACGTGGGTCGCTTGCTTACTTTGCCACTGGATTCAAGCTAGCCTGGCTGATGAAGGGTGTTACCCAGAAATCAGTCCCAGGATGCTCGTTTCCGCTTAAGGGATGACCTGGCTTGGCAGTTCGGGCTGGACTGTTTCCATGAGGCACAGGGTCAAGCCTGATTTGCATATAGCTGGGTCTGAACTGAGATGGCGAAATGAGCTAAAGAATGATGATGGCTTCAACCCAGATCTGTGACTGGGGGTGAGTGTCTGAAAAGTTTCCGCGCTCCGTCCATCATCTCCTTGTGTTTGCTCCAAACTAAGCTGGCACAGAAAAGGTTTCAAAATCAGCACTTTCTAGGAAATGTTAGTGGAATTAAGGGTGTTGGTTTCTAGAATGGAGGAAAGATGGCTCAAGGTGGAGTGGGTGCTCCTCAGGGTAGAGGTTTTTCTGTTGATCCAAACTGCAATACTGAAGAAATCAAATCCTTGTCACTACTGTAATAGGCTCGGGCATTGGAAGAGGGAGTGTAGACAGAATTCAAATTGAGTAAATGGTGATGGAAAAATGTAAGGTGTAAATCAAACACTGTAGTGAAGACCGGGGTTTGCCTGCACACATTGCTATGTTAGCATAAGCGTTTTTAGAAGTTAAACACCATCTTGCCACTTTGCTGCTTTTGCACACAACACTACAGGAAGCTGTTATTATAAGTAAAACTGCTTGCTTGCTTTTTCTTCACATGAGAACGGTCTGTTTTTCACATCCCTAGACATGCACCTTGACCTTAGTCTGAACACTGTGTGCATAAACTGTCAAGGTCAATAACAATGTATGCTGTTGAATTCAGGTTGATCGCCCACGCTCTAGACACAACAAGCACACAGCTGCAAATATCTGAAACTCGGGTACCTTTAAAATTGTATTGCATGCATGATGCTGACACACTTGGAGAAAACCTTTCCAGAAACAGAGAGCACTGCTGATCCTATGATGTGATTCACCTAAGCTGATCTTTGAGGTATGGGGTTCTCCATTCAAACCTAGAGACCTTCTATTATTATAAAACTAGCTTACTAGCCAGGGGAGAGTGGTACACCAGGTATTATAGGACCTGTTTTCACTATCATTGTAATATGATTTCTCCCTTTGTTCTTTATGGAATTGTAACAATGCTGATGGTTTTATTTCTAATCATTTGTTTACTTATGTTAGCCAAAGTACTGCATCTTAGAGCACGTAGTTAAAAATAAACATTTTAAACTTTTTCCATGTCTCGGATTACTCACATTGTGGACTGATATAAGAATAACAACGAAAAGGTGTTCTTGGTTCCCACCATTCCTGAGACTATTCTAAGTCGCTTGTTCTGGGTTGTCTAATTATTGGTAGCTTCGATAGGATACGGAGAACGAATGAGACACTGAGGTGAGTTTTTTGGTACACCACAATTCACTGAGGTCCTGGTTTCCTGCGCATAGTTCTGTGCATGAGCAGAATCCCCGCAACAACACAAATGCAAAATGTTCCAGTTCTGGTTCCAGTCCAGCGAATGTATGCCAATACAGTCCGAAATTCCTATGATGCAGGTCCCAGAGCAACGATGGCCCCACAGAATATGGGTAATCCCAAATGTATTTTGAATCAAGTACTAAGAACAAATTCAAATTCATTCCAAAATCAGAACCTGTTTCAACAGTTTCCCATGTTTGAGAACGAGAACTTTGACTCTGACAATACCCAATGATGGTGCCACAGGGGGGAGTGCAGTAATGTCCTCTCTGGGACCACTTTAGCGTACCAGATGTTTTAGGCTGTCTTTGCTTTGTACAGCCACACAACACATTTGTTTTCGGGCCATTATTTTAGGAATATGCTGTACATGTTGTTATTCAGTGATTCTTCTTGGGAGTCAGTGTGCACGTTTTTGTAGAAGGCTGCCTAGAATACATAACCACATAGAGAACTATTTTTTTTGCCCGGTCAGCAACAGCTCCTAACATTTTAGACGGAACACGGTAGCCCAGCGACACCTTTCCATCACAGTAATTTTATCATATAAAATGAGTCTTGTCCCTTTGGGGCAGAGAGGAGAATTCCAGCAGAGGGACCTGCCCTGGAACGAATGCCGACACAGCCTGACATGCAGCTTTGAGTAAACTGAGTTGACACCTACAATGCAGACCACCTCACCACAAACACCAGGTATGGGGTCTGTTGCTAATCCCAGAGATCACTAATATCCCCATACTAACATAGTGAGGATAGGCCTAGACAGATATATCATTTGCCATGGTCAGGTTGTTTATAGTATACAGGCTGCTAGTAATGCCGATTATGTTGCTTAGTTGTATTTGCCTACTTATCACGGCACATGTGCTTCATAATAAACTATGATAGTTTCAATAAATATATTGTAAACTTACCTCATGTCTTTTTGTTTACTAAGGATATGCATGAGTGAGAGACGAAAGGTGAGGATCTGTTTCCATGGTTCCCTTGGGGACTACAGGGTCATGTTTCAGGTTGCCAAAATCACTGTTACTCTGGGAAGGTTAGGAGCTCAGGGGAGGCACTGTGAGCTAGACAGGATTTGGTCCGACAGATCTTGACACCATAGAGTGACTCAGTCCCTACTTTTTGACGTCCTCTAATCCCAAGGCAAAATTCAATTTGACCAGCAGAATCACTGCGACATGGTGCTACCAACGATGGGTCAGTTACTTATTTAACAGGTCTCCTGAGTAGTACTTGTGCATGCCCACATTACCCTTACATCCCCGCCGGAGATGTCAGTGGTGTTGGGGATTAATGCTCCACAGTATTTTAGGAAGCACCTAATTTTTTCTGTTGGTTGTTCAAGCCTGAATCTTTAAAAGGATTACCCATATTAGTGTTTGCACTTTGCTTCCATTACGGTTTTATTAATTGTGCAGAAACAGCCTATACTAATAGCTGACAATTGCAGACCTGCAGTCCATGCACATTTAAATTTACACAGCCTTGGCAATGAAGGCGGTTACCTAATCTTTGTGGTTGAAGCCTACAATGCCTCTAGTTTAGAAGGCTTTTATTCTTGGGTCAAGTTTCCAGCTGTGGATGCTAATACAGGAACATTTCATGAATACGTCAACGTTGCCCTGCCACAACTATACATAGAGTATCAGGTCTTAGAAATTCCACTTTCACATTGGGAACATCCCTAATGCACGTACTTACTTCGGTACAGATGGGACCCCTTAGTAATGAAGGGGCCACCTGGCCTGTGATAGCTGGCTATACACCATTCCCTAACTAACCGAGTCTCAATGCTAACGAGCTACAGCAATTATATACTGGTCTATTTAAGCTATATAGACGCTTAAATCAATTTGTTTCATGCACCTTGAGGGCTGTCTCAGCAAGGGAAGCTCTGGCAGGGGGCAAGCCCAGTTGCCTGCTGTACCTACAAAAAGTCCTGTAATTACTCATTCAATTATGGGCAAAATTCCAGCTAACCGTGAGGAAATTCCATTTTTAGATAGCCCAAAAAATAGATCAAATTGAAGCTTTTTTTCACTTTATGGGGCCACAAGACAAGCAGAGAATATTAACTATGTGCTTACCCCATGGGATGGTTCCCTAAATAGGTGACTGTACCAATCGGGTCACGGTCTTTGCAGTAGTAAATACAATCACACATGGTAATCTGTCTGTGTCATAACACAGAATGAACACGGGCATCTGCTGCTCCAAATTTGGGGATGAACTTAATGAGAAACTTTCCAGTGGTCTCCTCAATGATTCTGTTAAACATTAAAGGCGACGTAGATTCTCTGGCTATAGGCCACCGGCTCCTGCAGATTGCACCAGTCAACAAGGAACGTGAGCAACCTATGCTTGTTACAGAAGTATATACTTCCATAGGTCGCAATCATTTGGAGACCACAACCAATAAACCACAATTTTGCAGGCCTGGTTCAGACAAGGAGACTGCCAGGCAGACCCAAGAGTTTGTTAAAAAACTATGGGACAAACCCAAACCTAAGGAAGAGACTAAGTCTTGAGGAGGTTCTCCACCATCGGAGACCTCTAGCAGAGCTATAATTTACGTGATCGCACACACTTGAAAGCACCTGATAGTATCAGCTTTCTGATACTAGTCCTTCTCGTTCCTTTCAGGACTCATCTGAAAAACAATATGAGAAAGGAGGGTGTTCTGAGCACAGACAAGAAGAGTAAGTGAAAAACGAAAAAAGACTCCAGGAGGATGAAACTCCACGATTTAAACTGCGATTTCAGAAATAGAAGGTTGCGGCTATCACTGCAAAATATGCCACAAAAACTGATAACTCCCTTCCTGAAAAGGAGGTGGGTGGTGACTCCTTGACAGCCCAGCAGAAGTCACTATAGTGTGCCAAAATCTCAAGGAATTTCTGGCAGTGAAAGCAACTAATCAATATGTAACAGTTGAAATTCCAGACAGGGGCGTAGCACCTACAGACAGATTATATCATTTGGATATACAAACTGAGGGTGACATACAGCGCACCATTCAGGTAATATTCTGGGAAAATGTAACTTTGTCATACGACATACTCTTAGCAAAGGTCAATTGGCCTCCGTAGTTTGTACAAACATCCCCACAAAGGGAGGATGTAATACTACCATCATTTTTGGCGCTTATCCCTGATGGGGTCAAACAAGTCTATGCAGCAGAATAGGCACTTGCATTAGACCCAGCTTTATATCGCAATCATGTAGGCTGGGATCAGAAGTCTCCTTATCATGTAACACCAATAAAATCCAGCTCACAAGTGCATCCACTATATCCAATAAAACAGGATGCTGAAGCACCTGTTAGAGAAATACTCTCACAATTAGAGTACCAGGGAGCAACTGAACCCTGTGTCTTCCAAATGAATAATCCTTTTTTCCAGTTTTAAAACTGGATCTTTCATATTGTATAGTCTTAGAATATAGCCATTTAAATAGACATACACCCACATTTGCAATACAAAAAACACAAAGTACAGCATTTATAAATAAAATAATCTGTAGAAAATACAAGAACAACCTTGGATATTTCCAATGGTTTTTTCTGCCAAAATATAGCGCCTGAAAACAGAGACTGGCCCGATTTCTCAGCGCTAGGCTTGGAACTTTTCTTTTCTTGACTCTCCATGGGGTATAAGAACAGCCCAGGACTGTTTGCTGCCTGCATTGTGTCAATTCTACATGATTTTGACCCAGAGACATTGTCCTATGTAGATATCTACCTGATGGATGAGAAATTAAACACATTTAGCCAGAGTAGATCGCATAATATTATGATTTTCTGAATCTGGCTACAAGTTCAGCTTTAAGAAATCTAATATAGTATTTGTATGTGTCCTATTTCTATGATACGAACTTACCCATAAGGGGAAAAAGCCATGCACCACACTTGTAAGAGAAGTGTGCTCTGTTACAGCCACCAAATACTCAAAGTAAACTACAATCCTAGTTAGGATTTCTTGATTTTGGCAGAACTTAGATACCTCAATATACACAACGCATTAAATCATTATATCAATTAATTAATTCTGACTTTTTCAGTACACATTGTAAATCAGACCATACAAACCTACTCAGATCACCACAATCTGACTTGCTTGCAACATGTCACTTACATACACATGTAAATATTACAAACATGGCATTAGAATAGTTGGGGGTGCCATTGGCTTGACATATATAACCTTTAATGAGGGTGAAATAGTGCCGATTGTGTATAAATAGCATTTACATTTCAATGCGTAAATGCACTTTGCATCCACTGAAATAATATTGACTGTGGAGCAGATGGCTATACTTAAAGAGCGGCCACTTGCACAAGGGAAACACATTTTTGTTGTTACTCCCATT
Organism: Triturus cristatus; assembly: GCF_964204655.1. NCBI lineage: Eukaryota > Metazoa > Chordata > Amphibia > Caudata > Salamandridae > Triturus > Triturus cristatus. The sequence continues at coordinate 1,633,728,625 of NC_140589.1, read as the reverse complement.
CCAGCCTTCGAGGATGTCACAAAAGCAAGCGTTCCAAATGCTAAAGCCCTTCCTCCCAGATGGATACAATGGGCAACATTCTCAACAGCTACGGAAGTAGACTTCGTCCACAACCAGTCTTTACAGACACAAGAATTTCTTCAATCTGAACATATTTATCCCACGCCCAGTTATGTGTTGCCTCTTGCGCAAAATAAATATATTATTTATACTAATGGTTCAGCTCAACCTCCCATAGGAGCCAAGCAACAATATTTGGCGGCATGTGCCACCGTTCTTGGTGTGAAGTTAGACAGAAAATTCCAACCACAGAAAACTTGCGCACAGTCCTTGGGGGACTGCACTGCGTAGTTGGCTGATCTAGGAGCCTTGCTTCTTGCACTAGAACATAGAGCTCCTGAATTTCACTTAGTGTGTGATTTGTATGATTGTGTCCAGTATTTTAATTACAAGTTGCGTTATTGGCTCCAGAATGAATTCAAGGATTCTAAAGGCAGCACTATAAAACAAAACGCTTTGGGTGAAGGTGGCAGACCTGAAAGATGGGTTGCCACAGACTTGGGTCATTCATACATTGAGTCATCAGAATTTGGAACCACACGTTGTAGGGAATTTGTTCTGCATTCCGTCCATCAATTGTGTGTCTTTTGCTTTCTCGCCCTAAGTGCTCCAGGTATGCCCAGACGTGGGTCCTGGGCTCACTGTGCCACTGGAATCAAGCTATCTTGGCTGAAGGGGAGTGAAACCCCGAAACCGGTCCTAGGATGCTTGTTTCCGGTCCAGGGAGGACCTGGCTTGGCAGTTCGGGCTGGACTGTTCCCATGAGGCACAGGGTCAAGACTGATTTGCATATGGCCAGGTCTAAACTGGGGTGGCACGGTGAGCAAAAGAATGATGGATTTAACCCAGATCTCTTGACTGGGGTGAATGTTTTGATTTGTTCTGCATTCCGTCCATCAATTGTGTGTCTTTTGCTTTCTCGCCCTAAGTGCGCCAGGTATGCCCAGACGTGGGTCCTGGGCTCACTGTGCTACTGGAATAAAGCTATCCTGGCTGAAGAGGGGTGAAACCCCAAAACCAGTCCTAGGATGCTTGTTTCCGGGCCAGGGAGGACCTGGCTTGGCAGTTCGGGCTGGACTGTTCCCATGAGGCACAGGGTCAAGACTGATTTGCATATGGCCAGGTCTAAACTGGAGTGGCATGGTGAGCAAAAAAATGATGGATTTAACCAAGATCTCTTGACTGGGGGTGGATGTTTTGATTTGTTCTGCATTCCGTCCATCAATTGTGTGTCTTTTGCTTGTAGGGAATTCTTTGGCAGATGAGGCTAAATCTGCAGTTGCAACTGCCAAAGTTGCTGTGATTTCTCGTTCTCATACGAGGGTAGATGACTATGAATTAGCTGCAGTTAATTCTACACACAACGGCACTCCTTTGACAAGTGGCTTTCCAGCTAAGTACATTTACCATTAAAGCAAAACAAAAGGTTCCACTTGTTACAATTCCAGGGGTTGTTGAATGTTTGATTCCCAACCAAGACCACAAACTGAGCCTTAGTGGTAGCTGCACATGAAGGTGTTGCTTCTGGACATGCAGATGGGGCAGCCACAATTTCGTTACTACAGCAAATTTATTGGTGGTATACAAACAGGCCAAGAAGAACAAGTTACTTACCTTTGGTAACAATATATCTGTAAGAGACTTATATTAGTTATAGATTCCTCACCTTAGAATTACCCCCAGGCGTCAGACTGGATCAGGCAAATTTTTTCGCAGCAGTACCCCTGCGCGTCATTAGGTGGCATTGGTCGACTCCGCGTTCATCGTAGGCGTCGTGATCACCGCGATTACATTGCGGTATCTACTTAGACATCGCCCCTGCATGCTGATGTCAGTTCTTTTACACGACATTCCGTGCCAGAAGCGCAGAGCCGTGCAAGACACTGACCACTGGTGCACAAAACTAGGGCCCTGAAAAGGGAGTCCCTTACTCTAGAAGTCAGTTCGCAGAACAAGGAGGATGGGTGGGGCGGTAAGGAATCTATAACTAATATATGTCTCTTACAGATATATCATTACCGAAGGCAAGTAACTTGTTGATCTGAAAGAGACTATTAGTTATAGATTCCTTACCTTAGAATAGATACCCCAGAAATACCAACCCCGGAGGTGGGGGGGGGGGGGGGTCTGTGAACCAAGTTCACACCAGAAAGTCAAGGAGAACTGAACGGCCAAAGAAGCGGTCTCTCCGAACTGGACTATCCAGACAGAAATGTTTAGTGAACGTGTGCAGAGATGCCCACGTGGCTCCTTGGCAGATGTCACTGAGGGGAACTCCACGTCCCAAAGCAGTAGTGACTAGCGTCGCCCTGGTGGAACGGGCGCACAGTCCTACCAGAGGCTCCTTTTCCCCCAAGGAATACCAGATTTTAATGCAAAGAATGACCCATCGAGAGATGGTCAGTTTTTGCACGGCTCGTCCATTCTTGGTACCCACATGGCCAACAAAGAGTTGATCGTACACCCGGAATTGTTTTGTGCGATCCAGATAAAATGATAGCGCACGTTTTGGATTCAGACGGTGGAGTCTCTCCTCCTCCTTGGAAGGATGCGGGGGCAGGAAGAAGGTGGGCAAAGTGATGGTCTGTCCTATGTGGAAAGAGGTAACCACTTTGGGAAGAAAAGAAGGTCTAGTTCGAAGGACAACCTTGTCCGGATGGACAGCAAGGAAACGAGGTTTAGAAAATAGAGACTGAAGCTCACTCACCCTGCGAGCAGAGGTGATGGCAACCAGAAAAGCAGTCTTTAAAGTCAAAAGTCTGAGAGGACAATTATGTAGTGGCTCGAAAGGACAACACATACGGTAAGTCAAGACAAGATTCAAGTCTCACTGGGGCATTACAAAAGGAATAGGAGGAAAAAGGTGAGTAATGCCCTTAAGAAACCTATTTACAATGGGGGACTTGAAAAGAGAAGGCTGGTCAGGAAGGAGAAGAAAGGCCAAGATGGCCGGTCAGGAAGGAGAAGAAAGCCTTTAAGAATGCCCAGAGCAGAGCCCTGCTGGGCCAAGGAAAGAATGAAGAGGAAAATGTCTGAAAGAGGGGCAAAAATGGGATCCACCATGCCACAAATGTGTCCCATCTACAGACGTATACTGTTTTGGTGGAGGGACACACCTGGCTGCCAAGATAACGTTAGACTTTGGGAGGAAGGTCAAAAGCGGTCAACTGTTGCAGCTCAATCTCCATGCAAGAAGGCTGGACAGGTTCGGGTGGAGGACCGTCCCCTGTTTCTGCGACAAAAGATTCTCCTGAAGAGGCTGTCTGATGGGAGGATCCATTGCCATGTTCAAGAGCTCGGGATACCAGACTCTTTGTGCCCAATCCGGAGCCACAATTACTTGGGCCCAGTCACACTTGATCTTCTTCAGCACTCTGGGCAGAAGTGGTATAAGCGGAAAGGCGTATAGAAGACCGCAATTCCACTTGCAACATAAAGCGTCGCCAAGCGAGTGCCGCCATGGAAATTCCAATGTGCAGAACTGCTGACATTGCGCGTTCACTTCGGTGGCGAACAGATCTAGCCAAGGCTCTCCGCACTGCTGAAAGAGACCTTGCTGAAAGACACCTTGCACCACCTCCGAGTGAAGACGCCATTCGTGATCCATCATGCACCAGTGGCTAAGTTTGTCTGCCCTGGCGTTCAGAGAACCTGACAAGTGTTGAACCACCAGTGACATGTCCTAAAGTTCCAGCCATGTCCAAAGGCGAAGAGCCTCCTGACGTAGGGTCCACGACCCCACCCCGCCCCGCCTTTTTTGTTTCAGTACCACATGGCGGTGATGTTGTCCGTGACCACCTAAACTACCCCTTCCTATGACAGAAGGAAGGAATGCCTTGAGTGCAAGACGAATCGCCCGGAGCTCCAGAAGGTTGATGTGGAGCCCGGACTCCGCCGGAGACCAGAGGCCTCTGATCTCTGCCTCCCCCATGTGGCCGCCCCATCCCAGGAGTGATGCATCTGTCACCACTGTGAACTCTGGTTGGGGAAGTCAGAGGGATATGCGGTTGACCAAATCCTGGTTAGTTAGCCACTGCTGCAATTGATGTGCAATGCCCTACGAAATCTGGACGCATTCGGAAATATTTCCCTGATGCTGCGCCCACTGGAACTTCAGAGCCTGCAAATGCCACCTGGCATGATCCACCAGCAGAATGCAGGAGGTCCAGCAGCCTCAGGGTCATGCTCACCGAAATCAGGGATACTGGCTGAAACATCAGTATCATAGCCCAAATATCCCAGACTCGCTGCTCAGGAGGATATGCCCGAAACTGCGCTGTATCCAGAACTGCTCCGATGAAAAGGAGCTTCTGAGAGGGAATCAGGTGTGAACCCCAGCAAATGCAGGAGATCTGCCGTAGTCTGGAGGTAGGAGACAACAGCCTGGGGCGAGCTCACCTTCAACAGCCAGTCATCGTGATGGGGGAAGACGGGAACCCCTGATCTGTGCAGATGAGCTGCTACCACCGCCATCACCTTCATGAACACCCGAGGGGCGCTGGTAAGGCCAAAGGGGAGCACAGTAAACTGAAAATGCTCGTGGCCTACCGCAAATCGTAGGTCGGGACCAAGTAGGTTTGAGAGGCTGGGCGGGACTTCAATCCAAGACCACCCAAATAATTTTTTTTAACAACCCTGACAGACCCAAGAATAAAGGGAAACCAGGGGTCTGACTGTGGTTTTTTCATCTTTAACCCCCCTGGTCTTCACTTGTCATAAGAGCTCCCAACACTGTGGTTGAGCCCACCCCGACCTGTAGGCGTCGGGATGACCCGATGATGAAGCATGACACCACTAGGGTGTGTGAGGGTAATTAAGCAAATGGTGTTTCCTTTCTCCCGTTCAGGCTGAGTTAGGTGTAACCTTACACTCTATTTTGTCCCCTTTTTCTACAGTCAGATTTCTGTTCTACTGACCACATCCTGGTCCACTGGAGTATTTTTGTGGATTAATATATCGACATAGGGGGTCATACTCTGACATAGGATCCTCTCAACCCTTCAGGTACAGGGAAGATTCCCCAATACCTTATTGTATACACACATCCCTACGTGCACCAGGAGTAGAATGACTCGAAAAAAATGTGTTAGTCAAAAGACTGAGGGTACCGCTTTCTCCGGATCTGCACTGGCTGGCGCAGAAAAAGAAAGAACCGACGTCACGATGCCTAAGTAGATACCGCAACGTCATCCTGGCGATCACTACACCGACAACGAACGCGGAGTCGACCGACACCACCTACGAACACACAGGGGTACTGCTGAGAAAATATTCTCCGGATCCCGACTGACGCCTGGGGGTAATTCTAAGGTAAGGAATCTATAACTAATAGTTTCTTTCAGATATATAACCCTTGTTGTGACATTTGTTTACAGATTAAACGTTCTACAGTGGCTCGCCCAACGCAGACACACCTATTGATTTCCAACAAACCCTTCAACTGCATTTATTTGGACCATTGTAGTCCTCTTAATTCAGGTGGTGTGTTTAAATTCAGGGATGTGGAATTCCTATAGCCCGACGCTTAGGACATATTGTTTGGGGTCAAGGGCAACACATTTTCATGTGTATTTTGTCCTTGGGACAAGTAGGCCCAACCCTTTGGCTGCTAGTTTATAGAACCACATTATGGATCAGGGAAGGGCACTGTGTGGAGTTAAGGTAATATTTGGGTCCATGTGTTAATGTTGTTCAAACTTGTATTTATGGTTCATTTATGCAGAGCATTAATTATTAGGGTGAGCACTAAGTAAATGTTGTAAGCTTGGACTACACTACTGACAGTGGTTCCAGTATAAAAATGTGTACACAAGTTTTCAAAGTTTAGCAATATGAGGCTATGTATAATGCTCCTAGAACACTCTGATTAGATGCAAATATTTGCAGGTGCTTGAAAGCAAGATTGATGATTTTTTGCTTTCAAAATAAAATGTTAACAAAAAAAAATGCAATTAGGAAAAAAATATTTAGCTAAACTACTGTAAAATTGTAGGTACGATTTCTTGCAGAATCATTTAGTAAAATGTGTTGATGTATGTTAGTATTTCCCAAACATATTCATATAGGAACCTATTAGTGTAACCAGTTTCAATAAGATTATGGAACACTAAAATAAACAAGCATTGGCAAAGCCACGGTGTCTGAAATTGGTGGTCAGCCTTTTGGTTTTGTCAATGCATGACTTGTTTTTGCATGGTTTTTGCAAAACCTTATTGGTGCGAGAGCTGCCAGGCCCTCACCATTATAACAAGCATTGGCAAAAGCAAAAAATAGTTTTTGGCCTCAAAAAGCACACATTGCTACAGTAGTTCCTGGCACTGAACAAAACTACTCTGTGTGCCGATTGCCCGTTGTCAAAAAGCAGAATGCTGACACTCAAGAGTTAAGCTAGCCGATTGACAAAGACAGAATTTTAATAAACACAAAAGGTCATAGTTAACGCCAGACCTAATTAGAAGCCTAATTATTAACGAAGGCTCAAAAGTGCACCCGTGGTATATGTCCTTGCATTAAGTGCAGATATAATGCTTTCGTCAATTCACAATTACATGAGTAGGACAAGAAATAGTACTCCTAGAAAATATCTGTTAACTGCATTTTAGCATGAGCAAATATGCATGTGTAGATTTGCTCATGCAAAAGTCTGAGTGTTTGCAAGTTCACTTTCCCACCAACCACTTTTTTCCCAAACCCTGAAAGAAGTTGTACGTCTGCCATTGTCAGGAGTACATTTTCAACCTTTCTCAGTATGGGAAAAGATTTGAGAACAGTTGGTGAAACCCCTTAAAACATGCAATTTAGAAGGATTGTACAGACTCAAAAGGGCAATCCAACCCTGGAACTATTGCTTAACGCTACCTTCAGCCTCAGAGATCTGCGGAAACTTGACAACATAAGAGAATTGCTAGTATTCAACCCTACTATGGTACGATCCCTGGCATAATCAAAGAGGCTATATCAGAGCTCTTATATAGCCTCTTTGCCATATTTGGTCACTGCATTACATGGCACAAAAGGGACGAGTGGAATTTGTTACAGGACAAGTAGATTTATGAAGCACCCTGCCCCATAGACAAGATATGTTATTAAATTCCACACCCCTGTAAATTTATCCTTCTTGCAGTTGATTCTTCCTCAAGGTTCCTCTGGGTGTGGCCACAATGTTCAGCTGACGCTCACACTGGTATTACATTTTTGCAATTCTAACGGAATACATGCTTGCACTACATTTCGCTCAGACCAGGACCCTGCTTTTGCCTCTAAGGCTTACAGGTATACCATGGCTTTCCTGGGTGTAGAGGTGCATTACTCTTCACCCTACCATCCTGAGGGAAATTCAGTGGTGGGGAGGATAAACAGTGACTTAAAGCTATCCTTAATGGCTAGAGTATAAGACACAGGGTGTAGCTGGAACCATTGTCTTTTTAGGAGTACAAACAGCACTTAATCTCTCTAAACGATCTCTGGTTGGCTATACCCCATATGAGGTCCTTTTTTAGCATCAAAATGTATGTTTCAGACCATGACGGTTCAGACATTGTGGCTGCAGCCATGCCCTTTGAAGTAAATTATTGTTACTGTGTTTTACAGGATTTCCAACACGTCTGCGACGGCCAGTGCACTGAACAGTTGAAGACATTTGCCTCTACCAGAATCAAGGAGCAGCCAGCAACTTACAGCTGTATTCCACAGATTGGGGATCTCGTTCGAAAAAAGGTTGCAGTGAAAAAGGAGTTTGGCCTATCATACTGAGCACCAGTGTCAGGCCTTGGAATTCAAGATACAAGAACTGTAACATTGCCACCGCTTGCTTGTTCTAAATACAATCATTCTGTCTCCATTGATCACATCAAGTTACATCATGTGGCCAATTCGAAACAGTGTGCCACGAGGAGTCTTTGGTAGTTCCCAAACTCCTCTCGCTACTATACAGGAAATTCCTTTACAACTTGTAAGCAACATCAATGCGGTTTCTCCCCAGCTGCGGGTGGGCGGTAAATGAACTACAGTTAATTCCTAATAACGCTACAAATGCCAGTCATATTACGAAAGTGAGTACTGTACTTACTATTGCGTCTCATGAAGACAATGCCGTTTATACTGATCCACCCCTTGTGGTATTGTGCCTGGGTTACATTCAGATGATTGGGATGTTGACACTGTAAACTCCATGCTCTCAGAGCGGGAATATCATACTGTTTCTGAAAGTGAAGACCTATATCTAAATTCTGATAATTATGATGAAATGTTCTGTTTTCTTTTTGGGCCTCATTATTTACATCGAGCTAGTGCTCAACACACAATGTTTAATTACACACAATGGGAACATTGTTAAACTCCCCCACAAGGGAGCTCAAAAACATCAGGACAAATTCACATATTGTTCTGGACATGATTCATTGGACCTGAAATCATTTTATTTTAAAGTTGCTCCTACACCAGCAAAGAAATATATGCTGACACAAACCAAACTAATATATACAGATTTGTTTGTCAAACAATTATCCTTAAAAGGCTATCAATATTGCCAGGATACCATTGACATGAAATCAATGTGGGGTACCAAACTTTGGCAAGTTCAGGGAACATACCCCTTATTTAGAGCTTGTTTGATTTCAACACAAATGATTTTTTTAAATGACAGTACAACAGACTACTTGTCTAGAATTTGCTAAAATTAAAGACTTTTATTTGTTCAACATTCCTTCCATTACCCAGTTTGATAATTGGCAACAGTTAACAAATTACACTGAAGAACAGCTCCATAGTATGGTGCAGAATGGTATAATTTACGCCACACTTTTAGGTCCAAACAGGTAGTCATTGTGGCCAGCGGACACAAATGGATGGTTTGCTAGTTTTTTTAATTCCACACAGAGGTTTAAGGCAACCAGACGTGAGCCTCGTTATTCCCATTGTCAACACTCAGGGAAAGTCACCACCTATACGGTAGGGAAATTGAGCCAACAATGGGGAGAGGATTTAGCCTTACGGTTAGAGCGGTCGACCTCGGAGCTGTGGAACCGGTTTCGAGTCTCTGCAAACAACGCTCAACATCCTGTGATTCTGGCCAAATCACTTAATCTCCCTGTGCCTAACAAAAATGAATGTGTCCTTCTGTAACGAAACTGGAGTTCATGTAAAGCGCTCTGATACCCGATGTCTCGGGTCTTGGTCGCGCTATATAAAACACAAAAAATAAACAAGCATTTGCAATGCAATAGATCTCGCATTTGCGAGAGTCTGAGCTACTGACATTATAAATGACAATGCCTTTAATTTATGTGTTGGTTTTTAAAACATAAATAAAAGGCATTGTCATTTACAGTACCAGTAGCTTAAACTCTCGCAAATGCGAGACCTATTGCATTGCAAAATGCTTGTTGTAGTTTTGGTACTGAAACCTTCATTTATTTGAAACGAGCTTTCTAGAATATCACTGGAAACAAATTTAATTGAAAATAAATAGCCCAGAATGAAGAATATTTTGAAACTTAAATTATTCTACTAAACACTAACTTTAATACATTGAACATGATGTATTCAATTTAAAGATAAATAAAGATGTAATGCGTCCAAACATCATGCATTTTTTTGTCACGGCTGAAGTATTTTGAGCTTGATTCTCCCTCTTGTGAATATTCTGAATTTTTACAGACTAAACCGAAATTTTCTATATCCAATATTCAAAGTTATTGAGCAATCTCTTCCATCAATGTTCAGCACATGACTATTTACAGGAAGGTAAACATATAGTGACTAGCAAGGCCCAACACTTTAGGTATGCCGGGAGTAATGCCATCTAGAACTGCCTGTCACCATAAGGCAGACACCGTCCGATTAATGCATGCCATCTAGAAATGCCTGACACCACCATAAGGCATGCACCGTCAGATTAATGCATGTCGTCTAGAAATGCCAGATGGGACCTTAATAGCAGACTGTTGAAACAAGAAAACGGAGTAGAAAAAGGTTTAAGTAGACCGTGTATATTTGTAATAATAGTAATGGTTTTTGCATTGTGCTTTGACATTGCTAGGCGCTATAAATAACCGCTGTTACAATTGCTCAATGTGTTCCGCTTTGAAGAATTAAATGCTGAGTTGGCGCTGCTGAGAATCAAACTCTTTACATCCCTTGGGTCTTGATTCCTAATGTTCCTACAGACTACAAAGGCAGCATCTGTGCCGCCTTGATCACAACAGCACCAAATAAAGATTAATAGTAGCGCCTCTCGCCAGTGCATCCTGGCGAAGGCGTAAAGTGATAAAGCGCCTCACACGTATTTGTTCTAGTGCTTAAAAGCAGATGTTACATCCAAGCCGCAATTAGAGAAAAGCTTGTATGTAAACAGCCTCCAAAAGAACTCTTTTGCATAAATGCATTCCTAATCCATGCATCTTCATCGGGCTGGCAATTCTCAAGGCTCAACAAGCATTGGCCGTGAAAGTGATGCGGCCGCGAAAGTGATCGCGGGCTGTAAGCGAGCGATGCACTTAATGAGCCATGACGAGAGAGGAAAGCCAGATGGCACCTCTGCTTGTAACTGTGCGCGTAACCGCACGCTCTAGGCCACACAGAAAGCTGATAATTTGGTTAAAGTACTTGCTCTTGTTAATTGAATTAATATGCTGTCTTCTCACATTTACAGTTTGAATCATTGTGTTGTCTTATCGATATTTTGCAAAATGGCATGTCTTTATTATACCATGGGCAAAGTCAGCTTAGATCTATCATGTAGTTTAGTTGGACACTTCGGGTCCTTAAAAATGGCAACATGCCATGGTGTTACCTACGTAACTTTTCTTGCCGTTCAACCTTAAACGTAAACAGCGACTCATGGGCATAAAGGATGCCACTGACACAATATTACATAGAGAAGTTAGAACGATTGCCCTTTACTGTAGCCTAAACACCCTCCGCGGTATGGTTAATACATGGCATAATATGTTTGCCAATTTCCACATTCCAGTTCACATCTTGCATGACATTTCCCGATAGGTAGAGGTTAAGCCCTGAGAGGGAGCTTTATTCACGAGATGCGGTCACTTCCTTTTGATTATCGTTGTGAAGGGGTGGATAGACAGGTATTCCTGACTGGACATTAAAGTGACTCACCTGTGGGCCATTCACTTGTTTGTAAACACATTACCATTCACGGAGCATATAACACTTCAGTAGCAAATTTGGCTTTTGAAAAGAATACCAGCCCTTTCAATTTTCCCCTCATTACTGTTCTTTCCAATGGACGTTATTTAATATTTAGCGACCAAGACTGTTGTGGAATGAAGGCCGGAATCCCATATGTCCTTTCTGTTTCCCAGACAGTGACCTGCTGAAATAACATGCTTTTCCCTACGATTGTGGATTTTGACAGTTTGTTATGACCTTCCATTCCAACTCTGAAGGCAGATTTTAACAAGCTAAGTTGACTCAAAGCCGTATTGCTTCAAAAAGATGTGGCATTAACATCTGCTCAAGAAACCTTTGACCTGCAGATTGTAAGGACATCCAGCAAAATATAGTCAATTATAAGCACAAATTGCCAACTGAATTTCAGCAAGCTTGTTCTAGTTTTTAATGCTTCCAATACTGTCGGTATAGCACACTTTGCAATCGGGATTGTCTTAGTCAGTACCTTCAAGAAAATCTTCAGAGTGATACCGGCCTCTATATTTTCCCTGTTTTCAAGGGTTTCTGGGGGAAAACCTTTGCAGTTATTCCTTATTTGCGGCATTTTGGTTACATTTTTGCTGCGCAGCAATGTGTTTCGAAGCCCACTGGTAATGGAACTACCACTGGTCCAGCTGTGCAGTGAGTGCATAATACAACTCTTTGAAGTACCTCTGCTCCAGGAACTGAACACTGACTGGTCATTGTCATTCCGGTCCAACTGGTTTACCTGCGAACAACCCAGGTTTCATTGCCTATGGTGTCCCTTTGAGTGGGTGCTTGATGTTTGCCTTGCACTGCAGCCTGTTCCTATGAACATTACCCTGTTGATGAGTCCAATAACGACCCATTTTCGGAGTTGTCCCATGAACTTGCAGTTGCTTCAAGTTGCATGGTATGAGCAACACCCTACTGGGGAGATGGGTGCTTCGGCAACAGGATTTCCAAACTCCCGACTCAAATAACACGGATGTCTGTTCTTTGGAGCTGTTTAATGAGGCTCTTGAGGCATGATCGTCTGAGGAGACAATCTATTCTGGATTACTAACCATTGAACCTTTGAGTGAAATTTTGGGTGCCTCAAACGCAACCTAATTTGGACCACTTTTCAAATTTAATTGTTTTCAGTTTTATTTTTATTACACTAATAAATTTAAATATCATGCTATTAGCATTGCATTAAGTTTACTTGGCTTGTGAAATGTATTATTTTGCTAGTTGCAAGTTACTTTCTGGACCAAGGAGATGGTGTAGTGATGTCCCTTCCAGGCTCACTTTGGTTCTTCCTTAGTTTACTGTATTAGATGTTTTAGGCTATCTTTGCTTTGTACAGCCACACATAAAACATTTGTTTACGTTTACGTATTATTTTAGGTATTTGCTTTACTTGCTGTTGGTCATTTAGTGATTCTTCTATGGAGTCAGTCTGCACATTTTGTACAAGGTTGCCAGGAATACATAACATAGGGTACTGTTTTTTTGCCTGGTTTGCAACAGCTCCTAACAATATAGACATAACACGGTAGCCCAGCTGCAGCTTTCCACCATCGTAGTTTTATCATATAAACTGTGTCTCATCCCTTTGTGGGTAGAGAGGAGAATCCCGGTATAGGGCCCTGTCCTTGAATGAACGCCCGCACAGCTGGACATGCAGCTTTGCATAAAGTGAGTTTATACCTATGATGCTGGCCACATACACAAAGTCTGGGGTCTGTTGCTAATTCCAGCTATCACTTATATCCCCGTGCTCACATAGTGAAGGTAGGCCTAGACAGATCTATAATTTGCCATGGTGGGGTTGTTTACTGTATGCAGCCTGCTAATAATACAACTAAACAACTTAATCCGCATTTGCCTACTTATTGCAGCACATTTACTTCTTAATAGACTATGAAGTTTCAACAAATCTATTGTAAACTTTCCTCGTACCTTTCTTTTGTTTACGATGGGCTTGCATGAGTGAGAGATAAAAGGTGATTGTCTGTTTCCACAGTTCCCTTGAGGACTAGAGGGGCATGATCTACGTTGCCCAAATCACCTGTTACTCTGGGAAGGTTAGGAGCTAAGGTGAGGCACTGTGAGCAAGTCAGGATTTGGGCTGAAAGATACGGACGTTGTAGACTCAGTCCCTACATTCTGATGTCCTGTCATCCCAAGGCACAGTTCTACTTTACCAGAAGAATCCCTGCAACAGGAGAAAGATTGCATACTTGGTGCCGTTTTGGAGGTAGGCTGAAGTGGACCATTTGTAGAAGGATAGGTACATGACCACCAAGTATAATTTCTTATCGACACAAGTGCTTCCCATTCCACATTTAGAACAGTGCAAGTCCCAGACCTACCCACTCTCAGGAAAGAAGATCCAAGTTTTAGGAGTCACAAATAAGCAAATAATTAACCCTGTTTCAAAGAAAGTCCCTGCAAAAACAGGTTCATTTGAGGAAGATAATCAATTTGTGGTATGCAATTCAAGTACTATAAATCTGTTAGGGAGGGATCTTTTGTGCAGGCTAAATTGCACCATTTACTGCACACCGGCTAGCGTTGGAATTACAAACATGATGAAGATCTAGAAATTAAAATGGCCCAACAAGAAACGGCTGTAGAATTGTATCCTGTATGAACGGTAGAGGATTTACCTTCCGATTTGAGAGATACTGTGAATTCAGAAGTGAGGGACTTTTCAGGAAAATGCATTGGACTAATTGAAGGTGTAGAACCGGTCGAATCTTTATAAAACCAAATGAAATGCAGTCTTTTAGAGAATACCATCATATAATCTAACATCTGAAATAGTGGCTGAAATTACTCCAGTGATTGAGAACATGCTAAAACAAGGGATTAAAAAAATTAATTGTGGAAATCCCTGCAATTCGCAGATTATGGGATTACAGAAGCCCAACGACAAGTATCTAATTGTACAGGATCTTCAAAAAATGTATAACATTGTAGTCCCATGGTACTGAACCCAGCAACAATATTTCAGATTCTCTGCAATGCCGAGTGGTTTACCATTGTGGATCTCTACTAGGTCTTTTTCTCAATTCCATTGCACGAGACAGTCAATTATTGTTCTCATTTATATTCAGAGAGAGAGTTATGGCATGGAGCAGAGTTTCACAAGGGTATACAGAGAGGCTTTCACACTTATCAGATCGTGAAAAAGAATCTTGAGACTTTACAGATGGCTTGCAATTCAGTTTTTGTGCAGAACATGGACACCTGCGTGTGGCATCAAGTACACAAGAAGCTTGTAGCTTGTAAACATGACTCAATTGCTCTTTTGAAACATTTAGCTGAGAACAGACAAGGTGTCACTGAGTAAATTACAATACTCTCAGAGAGAGGTCCTATATTTGGGACATCTCATTGAAAAAGGAATGAGAAAGGTGAACAAGAGATAATCTTGGCCATATTAAAAATGAATCCACCCAGAACTCAGAGAGAAGTCAGAATGTTCTTGGGAATGGTGGTCTATTGCAGACAGCGGATTTCCAGCTTTTCCTTAGTGGCCAAGCCTTTACTGAGGATGAAGCACAAAAATATGCTTGATCTGCTTTCATGGGACGATAAAAGTGTTCCTAGAGCTGAGAGAACATTTGTCATGCCCTGGCATTGGAAATGCCTGACAACCATGCTCAGTGAGAGGGAGGGGTGAGCTCTCTCTGCTTCCTCAGTTACATGGAGATTCACGAAAACCTGCGGCATTTTTTCGACTAGTTTGACCCTGTTCCCACAGGACTGCCTGGCTGCTTTAAAGCTGTAGCAGCAGTTGTTGCCAGTATTGAGAGATGTGAGAGCATAGTGATGGAACACCCTCTTACAGTGATGGTCCCTCAATCTGCAGAAATATTGCTCACTCGTACAAAAAACAATCATTTGACAAACAGTAGACTTACAAAGAATGAACAATTAGTCTTGCTGAGAGTGCAATTTTAAAGAGATGTCAAAAGTTCAATCCAGGAACATTGTTGCCATTACCTGAAAATAAAATTGATGGAGATGAGGTTCACGATGTTTTCCTTGATGCTGCAGATCTATGCACCAATCCAAGATCAGACATTAAAGATTAACATTTCGATGAACCAGACTATGTAATTTTTGTGGACTGCTCATATTTAAGAGACAATGAGGGGACTTTGAGAGCAGCGTATTCGGTGTCCACAAGTCAGGGAGTGGTAGAAGCATCCTGGCTGGAGGTGCTACCATAGCACAAATAGTGAAATTGATTGCAATCTTTCAGCTCAATTGAGAGTGTATATATTTACGGATAGTCAGTATGGCTTTGGTGTGGTACATGACTTTTGGCAGTTGTGGTCACAGAAAGGATTCATGACATCTAGTTCACCAAGTGGAAATGGAGAATATGAGATGAAACTGTTGGAAGCTTTACAACTGCCACAAGAAACTGCTCTAGTTAAATGTGCAGCTGACAGAATTGGTATTGATTATGTTACAGTTGGAAACAGATATGCCGATGAGAAGTTGCACGGTATTGTGTGATTGTGAAATGCACAATTGACAGAGAATATACAAATGAATCTGATAAGGGTACTACCTTTTCAAAGCTGCTGTCAGTGGGAAGAAATTTAAAGATTGCAGAAAGAAGATTTAGAGGCAGAACTGCAAGGATGGATCAGAGCAGGATGTGTTAAAAATGCAAATGAAATTGGAGTTTCAGCTAATGAAAGACCAGTGTTATCAGATAGCCTGTTTTCCATGCATTGTGAGGGACAAAATGGTAGGTTGTTTAGGCAAAACTGTTTTAATTCCTGTTTCAGTGTTATAGCTGAAGAACTATGCCATGGGTGTGTGGCATGTCAGCTGATGAATGTAGGGAGGAGAACATTAAGCCACATAGGGAGATAGGGGAGATAGCGAGGATCCTTTAATAGGAGGCAGTTGAATTTTATCGAAGTGCTTGTTTGGAACAGGCTGAGATATGTCCTGCTTATAGAGTGCATTTTCTCCTGATGGGTGGGAGCCTACCCAACACAGAGAAATGACTGTCTCACTATAGCCAAACTGCTGTTACAAGAACTCAGCTCACAGTTTGGGTATCCGGTTTCTCTTGAGTCAGACAGAGGGACCCATTTTAATAATGGTCTTTAGAATGCTGTGAGTGGCCCTTCAAGTGGAATAGAGATTGCATTGTAGCGATCATCCAGAAGCTTCGAGAATAGTTTAACAGTTAAATATAATGCTGACATCTCATTTGACCAAAGTCTGTGCATCTACCTAACTGAAATGGCCATATGTTTTACCATTGTTAATGAGGCTTCGAAGCACTCCTGACAGGAGGACTGGAATATATCCTCACAAGATTCTCATGGGAAATGCTATGAAACTGCCTGCTGTGCCTGGAATGCTCTTGTAAACATTAAAGATGACATGATACTTGACTACTGCATAGGGTTAGCTGATGTGGTGTATTCTGTTTCTCATCAGGTTGGGGCTGCTACTGTCAATCCGAACCAGTAGCAGTGCCACGATCTTAAGCTTTGTGATTGAGTTTTGATCAAAAAACATGTGCGAAAATCCAGCCTAGAGCTGAGGTGGAAAGGCCCCCAACAGGTGATCCTGATTACCGACACTGCTGTAAAATGTGCCGGCATACCTAACTGGGTACATGCTTCGCACACCAAGAGAGTGAGGTGTCAATATGAATAAGTGGTGTTCTTTGAGGCATGTCCGAGACCTTCTGTGTACATACACCCTGAAGGACTATAGGGGGTGAAGAACAGCAAAATCTCTCACATGTACAAGTTCCTGAAATCTAGCAAGTGATGGAAAATGGAGAACTGAAAATAGAGGAGCCGTTGAATTGTCTCCAGAACAACCAAATGATCCTGGTGAAGTAACAGGTGTGAGAAGAGAAAGACCCCTTTGGAGATCGAAATGGCCAAATTGTAGGAGGAAATTGAGACCTTGTGTCAGTTGAGCACATGCTACAACCCATCATAGAAGCAGAATCCAGTAGTATTAGTGAGTCTGAAGAAGATGAACAGACACAAAGGAGATGTAAGAGGGCAACAGTACCTGCACCCGAATGAAATTACTACTCAGAGAATGTGCCTAATGCATCAGATCAAAAACCTAACGAACTGAGATTAGAATCATTGGAACCTCCATAATATGCCACACTAATACAGCATTTAGTTTAAAAATTGCTAAAACAATGTTACAAATAAGAGTTGACAAGTACAATTTAGCGAATTCAAAATCAGAAGTTCTGATTTGGCTAATGATGAACTGTATAAGTCAAGCTATAAAGAAACCGATAAATGATCATGGCAATCTCTGACAAAGACAAATAAAAAGAATTAAGAAGAATTCCCTCGGTCAGATGCTGCAGTAGAAAGCAAGGAAAACAAATACAAGATAGAGTAGGGATAGGAATGCCTCACAAAGAGTACTGTACATAAGCGGGATGAAATAATTGCAAGGTAATCAATGAAAATTTTGCACAAGTAGAAATGTACAGAGATTATTGAGTCTGAATGCTGCTATATTTTCTCCTAAAGGTCTGACTGTAGACTCTATTCTTAACAAAGCTAAGTGTAGAATAGTGATTGTCGCCGGATTAGTAGTAGTTGTGTTAGCATTTATAATTATTTTAGTTGAATGAGTTTTATCCAAGAAGCAGAAACATTAAAATCTACAGCTGTGCCTACATCGTCTGCCACACAATAGATTTGAAGACACTAAAAATGTATTTTATTGGTATCCCAAAAGAGATTCTAATGTTTACTCTAGATTAGTTCAGGAATACACTAAGGTTTAATTACTAATGATTGTTACGTCTGTGCCCACTTGCCTTCTTCTGCCGCAGAAGATGTTATTTTTTCCCACATCCCGCCATCATATGCAATAACATGCAGTACAGTACTTAGTTTGTTGTATAGACAGGAACATTTAGAATATTATTTTTCCCAATTACAACAGGATTCTTTCCAAAGTTTCCCTTCAGATAAGACACACAAGCTAAAGATATGGAAGTTGCATGGTATTTCTTTAGGTCCTGTACCGTTATAGACAGTGTCATAGAATATGAAAAAATCTAACCTGTTTAATGAGACCATTAGAAAAGAAATGTATTTTAGCATTAGAAGAAAGGAGAGCTTACATGTTTCAAAGGCAAACAAGGAGGAATATGTTTTAAATAATGATTGGAAGTAAGAGGAGGAGGAATACAAGAAGAAAATGATATTGACATTTTGAAAATTGAAGTTAGATAGATGACAGAAAGGGAAACTATGTGTTTACAAGAGGAGAAACCAGTTTGGAAAGAGAGGTATTGGAATAAGTGGCTCTGAACACACATCTGAAGTTCTGGGAGGGCCTGTTCAAATTGTAACAGGGCAAGAGGCAGTTATTCCTCGAGTCTATTTTGTCTGCGGACAGGACGCATATTTCAAGTTACCTGCTGATTGCCAGGGTGTTTATTATTTACTTCTGTTTACCAGGATGCATCATGTTAATAGAATAGATGCTTTAACCATTGGCATGTCTCACAGATACACTGTTAGTACCGCTTATGGGAAACAACTGGATATTTTTGGAGCAATTATTCCACCAGTGGTAGTAGATTTAAACGATGAGAACATTAGCAAGTTATCTGCGGTAGTAGATAAAATAGATACTAGTACATCAGGTGCTTTGTTAGCAGTTAACATGGCAATAGTAACTATCAGAGCAATGGTTTTGCAAGCTAGATTAGCTCTAGATACATTATTATAAGAAAAAGGCAGAGTTTGTAAAATGTAGAAGGCTTAACATTGCTGTTCATATATATGTGATAAGAGTAGAAAGATAGAATAAATCAGAAAAAATATTTCCGATTTAAAATCTTAATTAGAAACTTTAGAGACTACTAGTTTGTTAGGAAATTTGGGTAAAGGAGACTCCCAGCAGCAACTGGTTTACAACTGTAGGAGGAGGACCTTTTAGAGTTATATTAAAACTTTAAACATGTATTAATTACTGACATTCATTGAATATGCTTACATGCTTTATATAAAGGATTTATATGCTATCCAACAAGAAAAGTATAGAGAAAGAGAAATGAAGGAAGAATCAGAAATGGAAGAGAGAAAGAATAGGGCAAAAAAGAAATTCAAGGAAGTTGAAAAACTCTGAAGAATAAAATTGAAGCTACTGCAAGGAAGGAAGGTGCACTTTAGAGATTCATTGGTAGGAAATTGTGATGATTATTCTAACCATCTGAGGGAGGAAGTTGCTGCTGCAAATTTATCTTTTATAAATAAAAACGCGTTTAACTGAAAAAGTACAAAAGTATATGAAAAGTAAAACTTGCATTTGAATGCAAAATTCAGCAGTAAGCAATCATGCTCAGACATAAGCATATAAAAGTAATAATAATGTACTGACATAAGATAGCTTAACTATCAATGTCATTAAATATAAAATAATATACACACGTTGAAAGGTCTGTTCATGTTGAGGAGTTTTGCACAAGATGTTTTTTCTCTTTTGCTGCAGAAGCTGTAACTTTCTAGAAGCCTTCACCTAGTTAGTGAATAGGCATTTGTTTTGTATTAAACAACTGATAGTGAGGTTCTCACTGGGAGGAGAGGAGACAACAGAAAAGATGATTCATGGGAACAACGGTCTGAAACGCAAAATGTGGACGACGTATCTTTTAAAGGACTTACATCTATAGCCTTTTGTGCAGACGTGTGATATTGGGGAGTTTACTTATTCCCAAGAGTTTACTAAAGTCCCACTGGATGTGGCAGAAGATGAAAAGAAACATGTGAGCATCTAGAATATTGTGTATTTATACTTGCATATGCTGGAGATCCATCTCTGAGCTTCTTGAAGCTATACCTCTCTATATAGGAGGTTGCTTAGCCTATTTTCAGATTTCTGCTGATTTATAGCTGAGAATACTTTCCAGCTTGATCATTCTTTTAATTGATGTGCAAAGGCTTTATGCCTATGCATTTATTTCTCTCATCAGTACTTTTTATTGGGTATCTGAACTGACACCTTATTCTGTTTTACTCCAAATTTAATTTAGATTTGGAAACTTCCTTTATGGAACACACTAGCTGAATTATTTCAATATCAACTGTTATTTTGACAAATATTGTATTTGTTGAAACTTGCACAGACAGCTTATTGGTCGTGTTCAGTACACATCTCAAGGTGAACTTTGCTGCATCCCATCCATCAGCAATAGTTTGGGAGAGTATGGCTCGCACCTCCTCCGAACCATGGGCTGCACTGGCGCAACCAAATCTCACACAGTGTGGGCATATCTGCCCAAAAAGGGACGTGGTGTTTATCGACCACAGTGCTAGTCTGGCGGAAAAGAACATCCTCTTACCACAGATATCCAGCCCTATGGATTCCCTGTCCAGTGGAGTGGTAGGGAACGCGTCAGGGCTTATCTGGGACGTGGAGGCTTGAACATAAAGTTCTGTGGGTAGGGTGCCGGGTGAGAAACTGGGGGCCCCAGGAGTGGGGCTATGGTGGCAGGCAATTTTCCTGGGCACAGGAGCCTCTGTGCAGGACTTGGAGTAGGCCCCTAGCAGGCTTCATTGAACGGGAGCAAGTATTCAGAAGGGCCGACTCCCGGCTGAAGCACCTCAAACAGATGTTCATCTTGACTGCCACCGAAGGCAAATAAAGGTTCAAGACCTCAACCACCCTCTGCACCAACACTGCAAAAGAGGCACCCTCTTCTGGAGCCACAGGAGGGGGAGAGACCAGGCCAGTGTCTGGTGAGGTGTCCAAACCACTGGTATCTGCCACTTCTTCATACCAGTTGTCCTCATGATTATCTAGGGGGAGGATGGTAACCAAAAGGGTCCTTAGATCTCTCCCAAACACCCTCTCCAGGACTATCAATAGAAAAAGGAACTGTCTCCGATTCAGAGGGCATGGAGCCGGTCGGCTGGCAACAGACGACACCCATCCAGCTCCGCTGGAGTGGGGTATGACAGTGGAGCCTGTGCTGCAGTGGGGTTGAGGAGTCGTCATGGGCTGAGAGTGACGGCACTGGAGTGGGTACGAAAGTAGGTCGCTGCGGCACCACTCCAGATCTAGCACTGAACCCGCCAGTGTAAATCCAGTAGGGGACCCTCCCGAACCCGTGGGACCCGAAGAAGCTCCAGAGAGGTTGGGCCACCCAAATATCATGTGTATGGTCTCATAAAATTCCTTAACTTGGGTAGGGATTGCTCCATCTCAGGGAAACTCTGGGCGCCGCAGAGCAGACTGACACTGGCTCCATGGTAGAGTGAGGCCTATAGTGTAGACTCTCCTGTACCTTGTACGATGACCTGGACCGGTGTGTGGAAGTTTAAGACTGCCTTGACTTCATCCTCTTGTAGAACTTACCTGATGACTTGGAGTGTGGTGACGATGATGATGATGATTATCATTGGAAGCGGCTCCACGAGCGGCACCAGGACAGAGCGTCATAGGGTCGTCCGACATTGGCGGCAAGGAGCTTCGTGAAGTACGAGTTACTTACCTTCGGTAACGACGTATCTGGTAGAGACGATTCTAGCAGCAGAGTCCTTCACGTAGAGTCATCCCCAGGCGTGAGACTGGACCCGGAAACCTCTTTTGCCCAGCATCCCTGCTCGCTGGGGGGACGGCATCACGAGACTCCGCCCAGGCATCGTCCACGTACGTGACGTCAGCAAGGTCACATAAGTCCCACCCCGGCGCGCCTACGTCAGTTTTTTCCTTTTCCGCGTGCAACGCTGAACCGGTTTGTGCTCTGGGCCTGTTTAGGCCTTTCCCTTATGCTATTACTGCTTGTGTGGGAACAGTGTGCGAATGCCTTCGGGCTTTAAAACTTGCTAGTCATGTGGCCGCGTCATGTCGGCGACGGATCCTCACCCCATCTGTATGTGGTGCTTGGGGGAGCACCACGACTCCACTGATTGTGAGGCATGCCAGCAGATGAGGCCGAAATCCCGGCAGGAGCGCCGGATGAAACTTGTCGGCTCCAGTGTCCAGGTCGGCATCGTCATCTCGTCCGGCCCCTGCGGAGGGTTCTCGGACGCGTGGCTTTCCTCGCCGACTTTGATCTTCTCCCAGGTCGCAAGAGCGCCGCTCAACTCTTGGTAAGTGTTGCAGTTTGCCCCCGAGGGTCGGGTTCCGGCCTCTCGGGGACACGGACTCTCAGTGGGTGGTGCGGCCCGGTGTGTCATCCCCTTATCCGCCGTTTCCCAGGGTGGGGGCGACCAGAGCCCAGCTGGAGACATATGCGGCGGCTTTGCAGGCCTCGCTGGCTTCTACTCCTCCTCCTTCCCCTCCTGGGACGTCAGCGGATCCCTTGCAGTGTGTGGGGCCCTCCGCGGATTGCCAGCGGCTCCGGCGCCGACTGGTTCGGATCCAGTCTCGGAGGATGTGGTGCCGTTTGGGTGCGGCCCTTCGGGGGTCCCTCCTTCAGACCACTGCGCCTCTGCTTCGCCGCAAACTCCCGCGGGAGTCCCTGTGGTGTCGCGGGAGGTCGCTGGGGATCGGGTCGCACCCCCGAGCCCCTCTCGGTCCTCGGGACAGGCGGCGGCCTTGTCTGAGGCTGAGGTGACGCCGCTATGGAGCTGGCGGCTTCTGGTCCTGGCGGCACCCCAGGGGTCGGCGGAGGGCCCATCTCGCCCTGTCACGGGTCGCGGCTGGCAGGGGACTCCTCGTTCCTCCCCGGGCCCTTCTCGTACCTCCACGCAGGCGGATCGGCCCAGCTCTGCAGCAGTCCTCGCAGTCTTGGAGTCGTGGTCCCAACCAAAGCACCAAATGCAAACCAGATGAGGAGCAGCTCTCCTCCAGATCTGCGTTGTCTCGTGCGGAATGAAAAGAACTGACATGAGGCCAGTGGGGTGGCGCAGATATAGGCACCAAATACGTCACTTACGGAGTTGACGACACAGAGCCGAATGATGCCACCTACTGGTGCGCAGGAGTACTGCTTGAAAATTTCTGTATCCAGTCTGCCTGGGGAGCATTCTAAGAAAGTGGTTCCCAACCTGCCGTCCGGGGACGCCTTGGGGTCTGCGACTACTCAAAAAATACAGATTGATAAAGTGTATGTACATAAAGAAGCTAAATGTACAATTTAAAATTGGAGACTAAGAATTAAATTAGTATCCTCAGATTGATTAATTGGAGCAGTGCAGGTGCATCATACAGACTACAGTATGGACGATGAGAAGCCTCAACTGAATTTAAAAAAGCTCCAATCTTTCTATTAAAATTTGAATTTTTAAAAATTTTCATGTTTTTGCAAATTAAATCAAATGTGTTGTTATTTATGTATTTGTTTAATGAACGCTTTTTACAGCATTTTTTGTGTATTGTTTAGTGGGTCAAATTGACAAGCTGGGGTCCCCGCCTTCCAGTAAGGACTGGAGGGGGGGGGGGGGGGGGAGGAATTGGGGAGGATTGGGATTCAGTGGGGATCCACAGGTTCGAGTAATGATTAAGTGGGGGTCCCCAAAAGTCAAAAGGTTGAGAACTACTGTTCTAAAGTAAGTAATCTGCAGCTAGAAGTCTCTACCAGATTCTGCATATAGAGGCGTGGAAAGAAAGGAAAGTATGCCAGGGTGCTTGGGTGGCGCCTATATGTTGCTCCAGTCGCCAATTACAGGGCAGCTCGGAGTAGACGAGGAGCTTCATGACACCGCCTATTGGAACATTGGAGCTATGCTAAAAAATCGTCCAAATCCAGTTTGGTGCCTGGGGAAATTCTAGAGGTGAGTTATTGCCGATTATAAGTATCCATCAGAACTTTCTATTAACTTTGCCGGGTTAGCTGGGATTAATTTTTGACTTCTGAATACTAAATGTTTGCATCCCGAAATACACCACAAATTGAGTTATCGTGTTCCCAAGAAACGTTTTTGATTTGCAGTATAGTAAGACTAGTAAGTAAGATATATTGCAATTTTTTTAATTTTTTTATTGTAAGCGCAAATGAACACGGACACATGTATAAAGAGAACACTATATACAATCTATCTCCAAACCCCTTCCGTAAAGGAAACTGTGATATGAGATTTAATCTGCACGTTTGTTTAACCATTTTAAAAGCGGTGTTCCTGTGTATCAACATTTTGGCAAACTGTCATTTCAAGAAAATCTGAACAAAAATCCACATAAAAAGTGTGAAGGAAGCATGAATACCGCTGTCAGTTACGTATCTTTCTGACGTTAAGATGCACACATTTCAAGTCAATTCAAACGAAATATCTTTCTAATATAAATGGCTGCTGAGCAGTTAAATATTAAACACTCGACATTAACGAGAACAAGTACAAATGCCTAACATGATAGCACCTTGGAAATTAGAGGAACATATATGTTGGATGTATTTTTTGATAATCCTCTTTGTGGCATGGTGAAAGGCAAGTGCTACATTCCACTTTCAATATCGTTGCTGATCTAAATGCCAATGATCCGCATAGCTTCAAAGCTGTACAACTTCATAGAATAAATCCGGCTCTGTTCAGCACTGATTGAATTGACGGTCACTGCCAGGACAGTGAAGTTAAACTGCTGACAGCCCGGTGGTTCATTTCCATGTGGAGACAGATTCCACGTATAGGAGGTCTCAATCATCAAAAGAACATCTAGATCAGATTAACTAAAGCTCCTTGGCTTCCACGATAGTCTACATTTGTAGCTTATCTTCTTCATCTTGCTAAATTTCAAACAAAAACGCCATCGGTTAACAAAAAAACACACACAATCATGCCCGTGGCAAAGCCCTGTGAACGTGTAATCCTCGGTAAAGCACAGTTTAATATGCGAGAAAGGATACCCTTGGTTTCATACTTGATAAATCTCCCCCCCCCCCCCCCCCCCATCCGAAAAAAATGGTTCCAATAATACAGTACGGAGCACAAGCCGGTGTCAAGTAATGCATGTCAAAGATTACACAAAGTACATTGGATGTGGTGCATTTTTGGTTAATTGTGTTTAGATCAAGTTATACATACAAAAGTCACAATAAATAAGAGAATATTTTACGTATAATCTGATGAAAGGTCAAGTTCACAAAAGGCCAAGCTGCGTATAGTAATCTAATAAATTAAAACATGTTGCTACTACCTCAGAGCATAATAGAATACTCGGTCCACAGGGGAAAGTCTCAAGCAATCACAACCATTTTGGCAATTCCTCAAACTTTGAATCATTTGCATAATTAAATAACCAAAACCAAAAAAAAAACACAATTTTAGGAGACTTGCAAACAATATCTTGTTTTAGTACTTTCCGAAACAGGAGAGGCAATTGGCGACTGAAAGGGGGCAGTAGAGAAAAATAAAAGTAAAGCGAAAATGTAAAGGGAATAAAGATGGGAAAAGTAAGGGTGAAAGGTTTTGTGAGAAGTGGTAGGAAACGGAATTAAACTACAGGAGACAGATAGAAATGGGTAGACAAAACACAAGAGGGACTGAGGGCACAGGAGAATACAAAGGTAGGATAACAGAGTGGGGTAGAACAAGAGAGCGAGGTGGCTTGGGGAATGAAGGAGGCACAGATTTCTCACCTTGCTAAACGGAAGCAAGAAAACCAAACATTCAAAATGATTAGAATAAAGCGGCTGTGTCTCATTCGTATTAGTCTGGATGAGGATTCACTTGTAGGTTTACTTAATGGCAACAAGCACTAGACCATAATAACACTACCACTCCATAGGCTCTATCATGTTACTAAATGAAAATCTTTAACCAGGCGTGAGCATTACAAGTAAAGGTAAACAGATTGTCAAAAGGGTTTGGTGGCCTGGCAAATGGATAACCCGCTTGTGTGCGTTTCACAATTGCCTCTCAGTGCCAACATCAGGATCATTTGCAAATTTCTGTATCTGATTAGACAGGAAATAAATAACTGTGCCTAGAACTCGGACAGGTACAGAAGCTGGGAATTAGCAATTATAAGAGTCAACTGGATAAAAAGTAATTAATATAGCAGGAGAATAATTGTAATTATAATGGACTTCTAGAGCGTTTACTACCCCTAAAAAAGCATTGAAGCGCTTCATGGTGAGTAGCACGCTACTCCAGAACCCAAGGTGAGTGGTTAATCCAGTGGGTATTGTTGGGTATTAGGATTAGGTAGGTGCTCTAACAACATTGCATTGATAATCTCAATGTGGTAACCCAGTAATGCCGGGGATAAGTACAGTATAGGAACAGTGATTCTGCCACCTAATAACTAAACATATGTGTCCCCCTATGGGCGGGACTCTCAACATATGTTTAAAATGCACAACACTGAAAATATAAATGACAATTTAAAAAAAAAACGTAAATTAGAAACAATAACCGAACGATATTATACAACAAATACACGTGAATATTTACAATAGTGACATAAAAAGTGACAGATTGTGACTACACACATCACACTACACATTTTTTACAACAAGAATGTCAACAACATGAAACATCAGTTTTTATCCCTTAAATTGCTAGCAACCAAAGACACCCTAGAAAGACCTCTTATATTATATGGGTCTAGCTGGGCAAGAAATGCTAGATCTGGAACGTTGACGTTTCGATCTCTAATGGCATGTACGTGTCAATAACATCACAATGGGTTCCTCATCAGGAAAAAAACTGTTGTGTATGCTCTTCAAGTTTATATCAAGAACCACAGTGGGATATCCGGTCAATTAGCCCAGAAGGATTTCAAATTATACCCGATGTATTTTGGTCCTGCCGTATCAATATTTTCTGAAGTCAAATACGGTATCCAAGAGGGTATTCCAATATTCTGGGGCATATGGGCCCCCAGTAAATCTCCGGCGTACCACGCTCGGAGACAGTTAGCAGCTATAATACCAATCAAATAATAACACAGACCTAGTCCAACTGAATGAACCGCTAGCATCTAGACACTGTTTCTTAAATAAAGCCATGGGGTATAGGTTTGAATTCTGGCAGGGATGACAACTTTTTAACTGTTCAAGGCCAACAAACTGAGAATTCTTGAATCTGAAATCGAACAATAAGTTTTTTTCTCTCCAATTCACTTTTGTGTGTACACCACTTTATATGTTAAGGTTGTTGTCAGAGGTGTAATGCAGTCTATTAAGCCCCTGAGAAGCAGGGGGCACCAACCCTATAAAAGGCGGAGTTGGGAGCACTATTACTTTCTGCAGGTTAGGGGTCATTGTTTTGTGTTTTGCCACTGGATCTGTCATGGCAAATGACTGACCATGTTACAACTCAGCTTGCCATTCAGAGGAACCACCACCTAGGTATCTTTCCCAGTTTCTTGGCGGACGAGTCTATCTCTGAAAACAAGGCCCATCACTTCAAGATTCAGCCCTTCTATCCCCTCTTAGCGTACTTGTTTGTAGTCTGGAATCAGGAGAAGATTTTCACTTCAAATTAGACTATTGAACACAGCTACCCAACTTAAGTTCAAGATGGCCGGATCCACGATATGTTTACAGGATAACCACTGACCAAGTAATAAGGTCAGTACAGTACATTGAAGAGGCATATCGTCGAGTAAACTGTACTCAATTGGAGTAGCATCTTTTCTGGAGTGGAGTGTTGGAAAGTGTTGCAGGGAGGAGTAGAGGGGTGTACATTGCAATATAGGGGTATAGAGTGGAGTACAGTGTGGTATAGTGGCACAGAGTGTAGTAGAGTGTGGTAGCGTGGCTTGTTGTACAGTGGGCTAAAGTGTTGTAGAGTGGAGTGGCGTGTTCTAGAGTAAAGTGGCGTATTATATAGTGAAGCAGAGTGTTGTGAAGAGGAGTGTTGTGTTGTACAGTGGACTGGTGTATTGAGTGTGTCAAAGTGTCGTACAGTGGAGGGCCACAGAGTGGATTACAGTGTTGTGCAGTGGAGTGGCATGGAGTGTCGTACATTGAAGTAAGTGTTGTACAGTGGCATAGAGTAAAGTCGAGTGATGTACACTTGCATTGACAGTAGTACATTGTTGTACAGTGGAATGCTGTAGAGTGGAGAGGCGTAGACAGTGAGTGGAGTGCAGTATGGCTGAGCAGAGTACAGTGGAGGAGAGTAGCGTACACTGGAATAGCACAGAGTGGAGTGCCGTATAGTGGAATAGCATGCAGTGGAATGGCGTAGAGATGAGCGGAGGGGTGTCGAGCGGAGGGGTGTCAAGCGGAGTGTCGTATAGTGTAATAGAACGCAGTGGAATGGCGTGGAGTAGCTTACAGTGGAGTGGGGTAGTGTGGAGTGGCATACACTGGAATAGAGTAGGAAGAGTGGAGTGGTGTAGAGTGGAATAACGTGGTGCGGCATGCCATACAGTGGAATAAAGTTGAGTGGAGTAGAATGGCATAGTATACAGTGGAGAAGCGTAGAGTGGAGTTACATACAGTGGTGTAAAGTAGCGTATACTGGATAGGCGTGGAATTTGTGTAGAGAAAAATATATGGTGGAATGGTGTAGAATAGAGTGGAGTGGGTTAAAGTGGAGTGGCGTACAGTGGAATAGCATACAGTGCAGTGGCATACCAGGGAGTAGCTTAGAGTAGAGTGGCATAGTGTGGAATTGTGTGCAGAAGAGTGGTATACAGTTAAATAGCCTGAAGTGGAGTAGAGTGGAGTGGTGTACAGTAGAGTGGTGCAGTCTAGTAATAGCAGAGTGAAAGAGGGTTGTAGAGTGAAGTATAGTGGGATGGGGTAGAGTAGAGTGGTACAGAAGGGAATAGATTATGGTGACGTAGAGAGTAGTCGAGCACTGTGGCATAGCATATTGTAGAGTGGTGTAGAGTGAAGTGGGGTACATTAGAGTGGTGTAGAGTAGTGTGGAAGAGGGTACAGTGGAGCGGCGTAGACTGAAGTGGCGTACGGTTGAGTGGTGCAGAGTGCAGTGTGGCATACAGTGGAATAGCGTACAGTTTCGTGGTGTAGAATAAAATCCCGCAGAGTAGCATAGAGTGATGTGTCAGAGTGGAGTTGTGCAGAGTGCAGTGGCGTAAAGTGGAGATGCAAAGACTGGGGTGGTGCAGAGTAGGAATAGCGTACAGTAGAGTGGCACGGAGTGAGGTACAGTGAAGTGGCGTACAGTGGAGCTGCGTAGACTGGAGTGGTGTAGAGTGGATTGGTGTAAAGTGGGGTGGCTTAGAGTGGAACAGAGTGGAGTGGTGCAGAGTGGGGTGACAGAGTGAAGTGTGATAGATTGGAGTGACGTACAGTGGAATAGCGTAGAGGGGACTGGTTTAAAATGGAGTGGAATAGATCGAAATAGCGTAGAGTGGTTTGGACTAGTGTACACTGGAGTGACGTGGAGTGAGGTATAGTGTAGTGTATTTAGTGGAATAGATTGGAGTGGCATAGAGTGAAATAGCATACAGTGGAGAAAAGTGGCATGGGGAAAGGGTGTAAAGTGAAATAGTGTTGTGTAATGGTATACAGTGGAGTAGCATATAAAGGAATCGTGTAAAGTGGAGTGGCGTAGACTGGAGTGGCGCACAGTGGAATAGAATAGGGTGGAGTAGAGCAGAATGGTGTTGAACCCATTGGAGTGGTGTAGACTGGAATGGAGTGGTGTACAGTGGAACAGCATACAGTGGAGTGTCAGAAGGTAGTGGCGTATGGTGGGGTTACGTGGAGTGGAATGGCATTGTGTACAGTTGAATAGCAGAGTGGAATAGTGTAAAGTGTAGTGTAAAGTAGAGTGGAGTTGCGTACATTGGAATAGCGTGGAGTGGCATGAGTGGAGTGGCGTGGAGGAGTATACAGTGGCGTGGCAGATGTTGCAGAATGGAGTAGGGTAGTGTGTAATAGCGTAGAGTGGAGTGGTGTTCCATGGAGGGGTGTACAGTGGATTAGCATAAAGTCAAGTGGCAGATACTACAGTGACAGAGTGGCGAGGCAAAGAGTGGAATAGCACAGTGGAGCGCTGTGCAGTGGCATAGAGCGGAGTGTGGGACTTTAAACAGATGGACCTTGAAAGTGTTTGAACGGCTGTAGATGTAACATGGCAGGAATATAAATTATGAAGTGTAAATGCACATTTTTGGTAGTGGGTGTAAATAGTTTAAGTAATGCTAAAGTTGTAAGTGTTAAAATACCTAGATAGATATATACTGTGCAGCGGTAAACTGCAGTAACTTCGGGGTATTCCGGAGAATATGCCATTGACAGGGCAGTATATAATTGCCTAATGGCAGTCTTTACAAAATGTAAAAGTCAGCCATGTAGTTTTCTGCACACTCTGGCTGCGTTCTGGGTTAGGGCCTTAGATAGAACTAAGTAATAGGTTTTATTGTTGTTCCATACCTATTACCACTGTAATAAAGTGGTAGTAGGTAGTGAAGTTTATTTATAATTTTGTATACATTTTTAAAACAGTTTACAAAGAACTGCACTAGTGCCTACAAAGTATGGTTGTAGATAAAGGAAACAAAATATAAAGCAAACATTTTAAGTACACTGTAGTTATATTAGTACAAGATAGTGTAGTACACTATAGTTATAATTTTTAACAAGTATTTTTTAAACACAAATTTGAGTAGCACGTAGACTTTTGTATAGAATGACATGTGAAAAACTCGAAAATACACGGTACTACACACTATACTTGTGAAATATAGTGTAGTATAGTGTACTTCCATAATTTAACTTATATGTTTCTTTTTTTCAATGTAGGTTCTTTGCTACTTTCCTAGAAAGTACCGCAGTACTCTGTACATCTTATTTTTAAATATATAGAAAACTTTAATTTTCCCTACCTATTACCACTATTAAAAAAAAGATAACACCTAATACTTGCCTATATCTAAGGCCCTAACGCAGAATACAGTCAGAGTGTACTTAAAACAACATGGCTGCCTTTACATTTTGTACAGGCAGTCATTAGCCAATCACCTAATGCCTTGTCATCACGATTTACAGTGGCACTTTCGAGAAATATGTTAAAAGTTCGGGAAACTACAGAAGCCATAGATATCAGTAAATTTAAATGCCTAAGAACTTTAAAAATACTTACTCTACTTACCTATAGTGATGTAATAAGCGAGGTCATAAGCAGTGCATTGCGGGGGCGTGAATCATAGT
>NC_140589.1:1633449864-1633694864 GCF_964204655.1 Triturus cristatus | reverse complement strand
AAACTGGAACGGCTTGGTGAGCACAAAAACGATGGATTTAGGCCCAGATCTTTGTACTGGGGTGAATGTATGACATTGTTCTGCATTCTGTCCATCAACTGTTGTTTTTGCAATAAAAAAAGGTTTGACACAAACAACATTTTTTCATTCAAAATATAAACATATAACTGAAGGGAACATTGCTTATGACAAATGTACTCTAACCGTAGGGCTGCTAATTCTTTAAATAAAACGATGCGAGATTAGCAGGCAGGAATAACCCTCAGCATGTCAATTAATAAGGATGAAAATGAAGTTGAAGCCTCCGGTAGCCTGTTAATACTTCTAGCAATATTGGTGAAACTGGTACACATTACTGGACTACCTGGGACACATTTCTTGTGCCTCATTTAGAAATTGACAAAAAGATACAATTTCATTAAAAGGTGCAAGCGTTCCACCATCAGCTTACGGTAGATTATGAAGGAGCAAAAAGCGCAATGAAAAAAGAGAAACGAAGTAGGTTCAGTCCAAACACAACCTGTTAGCAACTGAAGAACATAGATGGAAGTGAGTTATACTGGAGGACATCTTTTAAAGGTCTAATTTGATTAAACATTGCCAGTGTCCTTTCCAAAACATTTTCTTCTGTGGATAATTGTGCATTTATCTGACTTGAAATGTCAGCTGCTCACCATTAAAGATGTGCTATGTAAATGTTCTTACAATCTCTACTTTCCCAAGCCAGTCATTGATTGGAGAATCAGAGACCGCCGAACCAAAGTTAAATGTTAGTATTTCTGTCAAACCCATTTGTGTCTGACATTTGTATGTCAAGATTATTTTCTTTACAACATCTCTTCACAATCGGCCCGTCCCCCTCCAAATGGAAAAGAAAATCATGAGTACAAAGATAGTCAACCACTGATTGCGAAACTGTACTCGTACATTATACAAATTTTTCCAAACTAATGTAAAAATTAACTACGCAGGTTTGCAAAAACATGCATTACGTATTTCGAAACATCAGTAATCATTATCTAACAGACTGCAAATGCCCTTTTGACTTATCAATTTCAGCAAGCGAAATTTCAATCAAGTCTAGATAAAATATCCTAATCCTAAACAGGCCAAGTTTGTCACCTAACACTGCTTCTAAGCTGCTTACCACAGAGAAAAAAACTGAATTAAATGCCAAACGGTAGCAGGCAGCACTTGCTTCCTGATTAACCCACAGACAAGCAATGAAAATAAATCTGCACGTGGACTGCTGCAAATTAAATTCCAGTGCTTTTAAGTACAAAAAAGAATTCCATGGGCGAGAGGATTAGCAACTTTGCACCCTGGAATACTAGAATGATTTAATTGTTCCATAATCAAAGCTGCATTATGGAAACATACTTTTTATACATAACACTGCATTTGGAAAAGTAAGCAAACAAAATGCAATATGTTACCGAGATCGCCTCCTCTGAACCTTAATTATACACAAAAGGCTGCCTTCTGTTTTTTACAGATGGTCAGGTTCCTTTTCTCTACACATTTTAGATAATGAGTGGCATGAAGATGAAATGGAACAGGTGTACTGCAAGATAAACATTTCTAAAACACATTCTAATTAACAACTTAAACAGTTAACAACTCGCCTCAATGATCTTCTTGGCTTCTTTGTACTTTGCAGTCTGAAGGAAGGCGAAGAAGAGATCATACAGCATAGTCATTTCTCCCCGCTCTTGACTTACGAAATCCATAGCTTTAATAGAAATTGAATGCAATTAATTACCCATTTTACATGCTGGTGTAATATGTTTTCTTAACACACCATCACTGCTCACTTAACAAACCTTTATGAATGGTACCAACCTTGTAGGAGGAGAATAATAAGCGCTTGAGAACAATAAAAGAAAGAACATTAAGCACCCAGGACTAATTTATCAGATGACTTCATGACATTGGGATTCCACTTTTCCAGTCCTGGACTTTCCAATTAAAAATCAGTACATTGTTGGCGCTGTAGTCTTGTATTTTTTTCTAACTAAATCAATGAGCCTAACAGACCGACTGATGATTTGTAAAAGATAATCTAGGTAAAGGAAAACTGGCAACTACTAACAATGAATCGTTTAACTTTTATAACCATGAGTCAATGGTAGGAATTTCTGAAAGTAAAATGAATAGGTCCAGAACCTATGACAAATACTTATTGGTAGGTTCTCCTTGTAAGCCCATTAGCCTGGAAATGCTGCAGTGTGTGACCAGATCACCTTCCAATAGGGATGGATTCGGCCACGCCAGATGGCAAAAGCTCTACTGATAAAACAGAATTCAAGCAAATTACTGCATGCAAATGCTAGTCCTACACCTCACCGGGCTTTGTAGAATTATTTTGGGCAACCATGTCCTCAAGTTGGCTACATCTAGAAACAGGTAAAAGCTAAGAGTCATGTAGTAAGACTGGTTAGACAGTCAGAACAGGAGAGTTCAAGAATCTCAAAACAGAGGAGCAGTCCTCTGCAACAAACTCGG
The DNA here is from genome assembly GCF_964204655.1 of Triturus cristatus. Taxonomy (NCBI): domain Eukaryota; kingdom Metazoa; phylum Chordata; class Amphibia; order Caudata; family Salamandridae; genus Triturus; species Triturus cristatus. The sequence goes on along the minus strand of NC_140589.1, from coordinate 1,633,692,359 downwards.
CACCTTCTTCCATCACAAGAGCAGGCAAATCTACGACAGCTTCCACACCCTAAACCCCACCACTATGCCAGACACCACTGCACGCAGTTAGCTGCACCCCAAAATACAGTGCTCTGCTGGACCCTGCTCACAACAGAGGACAAAATCAAGACCATGAAGAGCACCCACTGAGGAGCCCCATCAGATCCCTGCTCGTACCACATCTTCCACAGAGCAGCCGCTGCAATCGCCCACCAGCTCCGAAGCACCATCAACTACTCCATAGAAACTGCCACCTTCACATTCGACTGGAGACACGCTGAGATCAACCTCCTGCTGAAGAAGCCGTCAGACCAAACAGACCTCAAGAACTTCAGACCCATCTCCCTCCTCCCCTTCCCAGGCAAGGTCATTGAGAAGGCCATTAACGCCCAACTCTCCACGTTTATAGAAGTGAACCACATCCTGGACACCTCCCAATCGGGCTTCCGAGGAAACCACAGCACCGAGACCCCAATTGTCGCCGCCACCGACATCTGCTCTTTCCTCGACTGGGGCGAGACCGATGTCCTCATACTAATGGACCTCTCGGCCACCTTCGACACAGTCTCCCTAATCACGAGACTCCACTACGCCGTACTCCGTGAAAAGGCACTGGACTGGATCCACTCCTTTCTCACTGGCTGTACTCAGTGATGTAGACTACCGCGTTCCACTCAGAACTTAGAGAGATCAGCTGCAGAGTGCCCCAGGGTTGCTCCCTGAGTCCCACCTCTTCAACGTCTACATGGCCTCCCTCCGAGCCATCGTCAGAAACCCAGAGTAAACAGTCTCCTGTGCTGACGACATCCGGCTGATCCTCTCCCTCACTAATGAATCCACAACCGCCAGAACTAACTTCAACAGTAGAATGAATGCCGTTCCTACCTGGATGAAAGACAGCTGCCTCAAGCTCAACTTGGACAAGACCGCAGTACTCATCCTGGGACTCACCCCATCAACCTGGCATGACTCTTGGTGGCCAGGTGCTTTGGGACCCACTCCAACCCCGACGGACCAGGCACGCAACCTCGGCATCATAATGGACTCATCGCTCAATGAACTGCCAAATCAATGCAGTTTCCTCAGCCTGCTACTGCACGCACAGCCTGCTTCGAAAGACATTAAGTTAGCTTCCCACAGAAACTAGAAAGACTGTCACCCAAGCACTCATCACCAGCAGACTCTACTACGGTAACACAAACTACGCCAGCGTCACCCAGAAACAGCTCAAGAAACTACAGAACGTTCAAAACTTAGCAGCAAGACTGGTCCTCGACATCGCTTGCTGCAGCCACCTCACGAAATGTCTCAGACTCACCTTCAAGCTCCTCACACATGCCTACAAAGCTCTCCATAACGAAGGACAAGCATACCAGAACCACTGCCTTGCATTCCATATACCTGCCAGACAACTCCGTTCCACCCAACTTGCCTTTGCCGCCGTCCCAAATACCAGAACCAGAGGAAGTTCATTCTCCTACTGCACCAGCAGAACCTGGAACACCCTGCCTCTCCACCTCAGGCAATCCATGTCACTGACCCAATTCAAGAAGGACCTCAAAACCTGGCTCTTCGAATGATCCTCCACACAAAGGACCAGCAGCAGCCCCTCCCCCCAGCACCTTGAGATCCACACGGGTGAGTAGTCACGCTTCATAAGCTCATGATTGATTGAGTTCTCTGTAGGTTACTGGAGTCTCACCAGCTTTTCCACAAGATCCCTATATTGCTTAAAGAACTCAGCCTCTTTGCACCATGAACCTCCATAGCATCAACAAGTTTTTCTTTCTGAACAAAATAAAAAGCATGTAAAACTGAATTTGGCTATCTCAAGAAAGAGCCCCACTGCGCTCTGATGACTGAAAATTAGGCCAGTTTGTCAGTTAGCATTAAGAATAGTTATTCCAAGGTGCACAAATAACATCGTAAATGAAAAGCATACCAACACTGAAAAAAAAAGACATAATAGCCAGCAGAGAAAACATAGGAGAAAACAATAAAAGAAAAGAAGTAATTGTTCACATTGAACACATTTGGATGAATATAAAAATCAGAGTTCGAAGGGCAAAAGTGGCAAATATCCAACTTGGCATTTAAAAACAAGAGGGATGCACATAACCTTCTTGAGAGTACAGCCTTTATGAGCTGAAAATTAATGTCTTCCACTGAGCACATGATAGAGGCAGTACCAAACAAATAGGAAGTGTGCAGAAGCAAATATACATACATTGAGACTTTTAATCAATCAAAACAAACATATCCACATATGGAGGTGTACCACTATATCTTAATCACCACAGCACACCATCTGGTACATCTTAACATAAATCCACCTTTACTGGACATTAAATTCTAGTATACATATAGACGCCAAGTCTTAAGAAATGTTCTTAAATATGGTTACCCTAACCGTGCTTTATGATCTTACCATTTAAAGCTACTCAGGAGAAAGGCAGACCAAGGAGAACTACAGAGGAGTAGTTGAGTCCTCTGAGAGGAAACACGGTAGCCTCCCTGTATTAAGTGAAGGAGCCTGAGATTGGCTTACGAACGAACACTGGGAAGAGCTGTTACACGCAGACAGGTACTGCAGTGATTCAAGGATTCTCATCACTCTGTAGAGGACAATACATTTGCAGACAGTTCTACAATCCCCATTAGAGTTAGAACCATAGATAATCACGTCACAAAGACTATGTATGAGAAGCATACAAGCCAATGGAGTTTTCAAAAAATGAGCATCCTAACATCTACTTTACAATATATGATGGCATTGGTCAATCTATAAACCAAGGTAGGAGAAGGAGCACCTTGTTGGGGGTGAAAACTAATGTCAAACTCTTCTGCCAGGACAATTCAACACTAATTCTCACTGGTGTACTGTCTTAGAGATGTGTACAAAGTACAGATTAAAGTGAGTTCATATTCAAACCTGTCCTAGCTATTCGAATCACCTAAAGTGATCAGTTTTTAGGTCTCGACGAGCCCAGCGCATGCGCTGGCTCGGAGAGACATTTTGGAGGTGAGTTTTCAAAGTGCTGCTGGCTGGCCTAGCACTTGCGTTCACGCGATCGTGCATGTGCGAACCACTAGCCTTCAGCAGCACTTGGAAAACTCGTGCTCTTTAGCGAGTCATCGCAATCACTTTCGCTTTCAGAGCGATCGCGATGAGTTTCGCTTTTATGGCCGCGCGGCCAATGCTTGTTACTCAAGTTCACTGCGCAGGCCAGAGGCTATATTCCAAACTTCAGAGTGATGCACATGTAGCATGCTATTTTCTGCGTGTTGCCAAAGTGTCAATGAAATTAAGTGCATTAAATTAAACACCCCATAAAACACAATTACCTCCAAACATCCTGATATGGACACAAGTATTTAGGTGTTCTGCACTGCACAAATATTAAACAATATCTAAAAATAAATTTTCTGTTCACTACATCTCCTTTCCACATGTGGATTACAATTTTACGACCACAATGACAGGCATTCTTAGATCAAACTTGAGAAGCAATCATCAAAATTCATAAAACCCTACTCTCCATAAACCAAAATCTTAAAAAGAGGCGAACCCCTTACATGGCATTTTATAACTGGGCATGCAAATAGATTGTTTGCCCTGTTTGCTCTCGAATAAGGAATACAGAAGCCAGAGTGTCTCCAACCATATGCACGCCACTGTGGCAAGCATACTATGGAGCCAACATGTTGTACACCTAACTTACTGAGTTTTTGGTCTGCTCCAGTTTTCAAACGTAAACGATAGTGCCCTTTCTACAGAGCGAAATACTGCTGTTTCAACTTTTATACGCGCTTTAAGTTAAAGACTTCGTAAGGATGAAAGGCTGGGTTTGAGTGGCTGAGTTTGAAAGATGCCATGTTTAATTCACACAGCTATTCTGCCAGCTTGAGGGAAAACCAGCCTGATTGAGGATTAATTCATAACGAAAAAATGTGGCAGTAAACAAAATCCGCCTTTTTGCTTATGCAAGTAGGTTCGACGATCAACAACAACGATCTGTCTGTGCTCCTTACTAAGCAAGAAGCAAAACGTGTCCAAGGTAAATTGACCCAAGTTTCTGCACATGTGCAAACTTTCAACTGGCACAGCTGCCACGAAAACAAACCATTGGTGCATGTGGCACGATTGCCACCGACAGTTCAGAAGGTAGGGGAAATACATGACAACACAACAATGATGTATTGGCATGCTTATGGGTTGACACCTGTTTCCAAAGCTTCACGGATTCAAATGGTTGTCACAGTTTTACACTAGGGTCACAGATCTTTTGTTTTCTGCTGTAGAAAAATAACTTCCAGTCTCGACCACTCCCTCTGCCATTTCTCACCAAAGTGCTATGTACGAGCACAAAGGAGCAAGCCGGGTAATTTCCTCCTTCACACCACTGGAGAGTCAGAAACAAGGGGGCACAAACATTCCCAAGCCATTTCAAAAAGTAAAAGGCTTCCAATTAACACATGCGGAAGGAACAAGCCAAGTACCAGGCCAGGAGCACAGGACAGAAGCAGATTTTCCGTTAGAAATATTCCCACCTGTTCTGCACATGGCAGAACTCTCTACACCCAGCACTGCGTCACCCTCTGAGAATTCTCAATTTCTGCTGCAGTATGACCATTGCCAACAGTGCAGAAACACGTCGTGGCAATAAACTTATTTACATTGAGTCGAGGCCCTTCCTTCTTAGGAACGTCCTAATAGAAGGCCGCCTTCAACATCAAAGAGCTCCATTGTTTAGGGCCGTCATTCCTTCACGCAGATTATTCTTGGGCTTTGGGGGCGGTGGGTATACACACACCATCCCGCTGAGAAGATACTAGCATCTTTACAAGCATTCAAAGTACATCATTTAAAATATCCTTCAGTACTAAAGAGGGTTTACTAGAAGGAAGTACTGCGAAAACCAAAAGAAGTTACTTCCTTGCAAGCACAGTTCTCCAGCGTGTACTATCTGCCATTACAGCTGTTGGTTACCTAAGAATTTAGGCAACTTACAAAAAAGTGTTGAATTTACAATGAATGCGTTTAAAATGTGTGAAACTCGACTACAAGCGCCTTACGGATTTATGTAGCTGATGGTAAACATGCCAGGTTCACAAAACTAAAATGCAAGGGGCTAGTTATTAATAGTGCACCAGTTGGAGTGGCACCTGGGCCTAGTGGTTGCAGGGGGCTACTGCACCCAAATTATAGTTGTTTACTATCCAACTGGGAGCTGAGTGGGCATATTTTTCTCACCTGCAACAGGGCCCATTGCACTGTTGCTGCACCACAGCTAAAATGATACATATTTTATTGTGAAACGAATCTTTCGAAAATAGGGATTTAGAAACGCATTTCTTTTTCTTTCTCGGTAATAAAATTTCGGAGCTGTATCACACTTAACAAAAGAAAGCAAAGGCAGCAGGGTCTACGAATCTTTACCCAGATATCTGAGATTTTCTGCACATACTCATCTACTAAGCGAAGTTCCACATTCAGAGCATTTTGGAGAGTGGGCCTCCTCAAGAGATGAGAGGGTGTCTGGACCTTGTTCATGGGCCTCCAATATAAGGTCACAGTGTCTCTCATCTCTATATACATTAACACCTCAATGGAGTTTAGGAATTAGGTTTATAGATATCTGTCGGTCTACTGTCCAGGTAACAACACATCGACACAGAGAATTGGCCTGTAGATAAACCACGGTTTTTACTGCAGCAAGGCACTTCGGTTACAAACAACCGTCACGGCTCCATTTCTCCTCTTGCATACATTCACCATGCACGTACACAGCTCTCCCATACACACGTGCATCAGGCCAAGTACACCAAATACAGTACCTAAGGCACAATTTGGCTAGGGACTGATTGTGCCACATATGCTGCTGTCTGCCCAGTCAGGCCCATCACAGGCTAAACCCGTTATAGGTTGTAATCAATTATATTCTGCTGATGGAAGGGGTCCACACGTCGTATTTGGCACCTGCAACTTTTGTACCCAAGAGTGCTTTGTATATTGAGGCTTAGGAGTTTATTCTTATGACGGGAAAGTAAGTGGTCATAATTTTCCTACTATAATAGTGGCTAGCCCTTCATGAAAGATCCACTGAAACATTACATCCTCAGGCCCGCTGTGGCCAACATCTATAACGTTTCTAGAAAACGGTGCATGCCTCCGGCTATCTTTGCAGCATGGAAAAACTCGTTTTAGCAAGACATTAAAAACCGGTATGATTTAGCCACTTAGTGGGCATCCTCTGTGATTAATGAATTCCATTCATTAATAAACATAAGCATTTCATACGGGATGGGCTTGGGTATTTTCATGTGGTCTATAGGATCTAGCCATTTCCCGGTTGGGTTAAAAAGTTGACAAACTGTAATCGGGCAACTAGAGTTGTTAATATTACTAAACACCAGGGCTCTTTAAACTAGGGAGCAGGCCTCCCTTGACGGGCCTTAAGTGATCCTGGGGGAGGGGCGCCAGGCTCTGGCCAAAAGAAGCATTATGCTGATAACTGTCCTTTGTTTCAAGTGAAACAAGCATTGGCATAGCCAATAGGTCTCGCCTTTGGGACCTTTCCAAGTGTTTAGCTATGCAACAGTTAATGTTGTTGCTGTAAGGATATGTGCTGCATAACTAAATACTTATAAGGTCCAAAAGGCGAGACCTATTGGCTATGCCAATGCTTGTTTTTAAAGTGTTACAACATCTGTTTCCTCCCGTTCTCATGCCAGAGTGGGACCTCAAATTGGTCCTCTCACATATTTGATGTGCACTTCCTTTAAGCCCCCTCACAGCTGTCCCCTGCAGCTTCTCAACCTCAAAACTGTGTCCCTCATCGCCATAACCTAGACGCAGTGGGTAAGAGACCTTCATGCTCTCTGTGTCACACCACCTTCTTCCAAGACAACAAGGCTCTGTGAAAGCAAGCATCCTTCCTTACAAAAGTTGTGATGCCATTCCACATCGGTCCAACCATTACCCTACCAGTGTTTTATGCTATGCCTCATTAGGAGGATAGACTCCATCGACTGGACCCCAAAAGAGCATCAAGCTTACAGACATCGATCGTACCAGAGAACACTGGGTGGACGATCAGCTCTTTGTGAGGTTCTAAGAAGCGGAAAAAGGCAAAGCCTTGCAGAAAAGGATGATGGCCCGCTGGATTGGTTATGCTTTAGTCAAAAAGCGGCCTCCGAAAGGACTGTAGACTCATTCCACCTGGTCAAAAGCAGCTACCATTGCGTTGGCACAGAGTTTTTGTTCTGTACATCAGCCAGGCAGCTATGTGAGCATCACTCCATACGTTCACGAAGCACTACTGTCCGGATAGCCAAGTTCTCCGACCGATACATTTTGCCCACTCGCTCTTGCAGGACTTTTTGGTTTGAATCAGTTCACCAACCCACCTCAAAATAGGTATTGCTTTGGTAGCTACTCAAAAAGTGAGAAATCTGCGGTTAGAAGTCTCTATCAGAAAAACAAGCAACTTAACTTCAATAACGCTCTATCTGGTAGAGACTCTAAGTGCAGGTTTCTCACTGACACTCCTATCCTCCCCCTTCTGTGACTGTACTCTAACCAATAATCTAATCCCATGTCTAGCAATCTACACACTGGTCACAATCAAATTGTTACAGGGGCTCTGCACCTGGGGGCGCGGACAGTTTAGAAAGCACCAAAAGTCAGTGCATGGGAATGGCACCAAAATAGGTTTGGCACATTTCCAGAACGTAACATAGTCAGTGCAGAGCTGCACCATGCCACGCAAAGCTGCACAGAGGTACTGCTGAAAAAGATTTCCATATCCAGACTGAGGCTTGTGGAATATTAAAAAGGTGAGGACCCTGGGGTTAGAATTCTATAGCAAACTATATTTTGGTAGCATCTATTTCGTCAGTTTATTAATATTATGGCACACGCTTACGCCTATTAAAAAAAAAGCAATGACAAATATTTATTATACAACATTAAACTGGGTGCAACTGGAGTAGAATCAGAAGGCTCTCTCCCGCTGAGGCACATCTGTACAGGCTCAACCTAATCAAGGGTAGGTTTTTCATAAATCCTAATTTCCACCTGAAGCAGTTTGTTTGAGATCATGGTAAGAAGAGTCTTAGGAAAAGGAGTAAATACGCTGATTGAATGTTTAAGTCTTGATGGTCCAAGGTTAAGTCGAAACCACATTCACTTTTCATTGAGAAGACTTGTTTTTCCAGAGCTGCTCGCACAGGGTTGTCAGACTATCACCCATACAGGAGTTCCTGCCACTGCCAAAGGTCAAATACTGATGTTGCAGCTGGTTCTGCAGAACGATATGAAGACATCTCATAGACTGCTACCAAAGCCCACTTATATCCAGGTACTACAAATGTGCTCCCAAATCTTGTTAAGAGAAACATCTAATAATATTTTAAGCTGAGAATCCATTTGGAAGACCTTTGTACCGCATGCATCATAGCAGATCTTGACTAGCATTTTGCTTTCCCCAAAATAAGAACATAATTTCCTCTGACTTCGCTACGAAGATATCACCAGCAATTTCATCCTCATAACTGGTTGAGGCACTAGAATAAAAGGTACAATGAGCCATAACATTCTCAGAATTTTAACTAATAGATTTGATTTGTCTTGTACAATGAATCAGTTATGTGACCAAGTTCTTGTCACCTACAGCATCATCCCTTCCCTGGAGGGTTCCTTCAAAAGTCAGTTATCCTTTAAAGGGACTTCTCTCACTTCCTGCTGCTCCAGATGAGTAGCCAAGAAAGCAAACACCTTTGTTAAAAACACAATATGAAATCAAATAGCAGCAGTCTGAATCCCAGAGATACCATCCAATCATTGTCTCAGCGCTCGTAACATTTGCACCAGAGTCCAACCTGGACAGAAACGTATCTGGAGCCCAACCCCAATTACATTTGCATTCCATGCTATAGATTGTTTTAACACAAAAGCTAAGTATCTCTTCAATTTAGTTCCAAGAATTATATAAATGCATGTAAACACGGAAAATATTCCAAAGCATTAATAATTTACCTTTTTGTAGGAGCTCGGTGTCTCCTCTTTCTACGAGTTTACAAAGCACGTCATGGAGCCTTGGCAGACAGTTGTACTTCTTGTAGCAGTCAATCGAAGCCTCTAGAGCAGCAGGTGCATCATCCCTTAAAATAAACGAACCCAGAAGGGTTTAACAATAAATAAGAGCTCACAATTGAAGAGTGTGCAATTTAAAAAAAATTACACATTGCATTCTAAAAGACAGCATAACAAGAGGCAAGTTAAATCATAGTCAACTTTAAAATGAATAGAACAAAAACTGCATCTGAAATGGAACTTAGAGGAGGCATCAACGCCCTAGAATACTGCTGCTTTAAGACTGAAAGTGACAGCTGATCCAGTGTTCTTGCACAAAAACCTTCAGTGAGTAGCAGGATTGTTTCCCATGGAAAGTGGGACTGAGAAGGCTAGTGTCAAGGGCGTCAGCAAGAATTCATTGCAAGCAAAAGGAAACCGAAAAGGAGAAAGTTTGAGAAACTGTCTAACGATATTAGAAGATTAAGTAATAAGCTTTGTAGGGAGAGCTTTTGTGTCTTGATTAGTCCGAGAGCTGTACAGGATCACTGTGTACATGTAGTTCTACATGATAACTAGATCATGTTTTGTTTTATGTTTTGAATAGTAATTTAATTTTTTGCTTCTCACATTTACTCAAAATGGTGTGACCGAGATATTCTATTTCTCCCATGGGTAAACCTGCACTTTTCTATGCTAACTGATTATTCTGCCTCTTTCAGTATATATATATATATATATATACATACACTATATATTATCTACTGGCGATCGCCAGTAGATAGTTCTAGTTAGGACCGTGTTTCCATAGGAAATCCGCAACATTCTATTTGGAATAACTTTGGCGCCGGTTGACGAATCCTCGCGAAATTTTCAAAATAGGTGGGGCGCTCCGCTCCTACCCTGAAAGTCTCGGGGGGGATTAGTCAAGCGGGGGCTGAGAAAAAAGGGGGGTCCCAAAACGCGTTTTCCCCATGCAATTTTCCATAGGGACCTTTAGTCCAAGGTACAGCCCGAACGGCTGAACAGAATTACTTGAAATTTGGCAGAGAGGTAGTCCTCAGCTCAGGGATGTGCCTTTTGCATATATGGAGTCAATCAGTTCAGTAGTTCCTGAGAAAATTGCAGTTAAAAGCACATACATATCTATAGCCGCGCACCGTGCGCGCACCCTTACATGCGCGAGCGTAATTCTGATTGGTTGTTACATGTCAGTCAACGTTCGAATCGGTCGAAATCAGGAAGTGTCGGCCGCCATTTTGTTTGTTTTCAGTGCGAGAGTGAAAAAGGAAGGTGGCGAACGCGAAAAGGGGGCAGGGTAGAGAGTTCCTGACCCCCTAGCCTTTGTCAGGGGGTCCCTGAAGGACCCCGAAGGCAGAAAAAACATTTTAATGGTTTTTTTTTTTTTAAATCGCGGGGGTGCACGGTGAAAAACCCAAAAAAATTAAAATAATTTTTTTTAACATTTTTAATACATAGTTTATTGTAAAATAAATATATAAAAAAAATAATAATACATACATAACTTAGCATTTAAAAAACCTTTGAAACTCACTGAAAAACCATAGGTTTCACACGTTATAGTTAGCTGTACATTTCACTCGTAAAAAAACAATGAAATTCCACGTTATAGTTAGATCAGGTAACTATAACTTGCGCGACCGCAATCCACAATGTGTCATTTCAGATGTCATCATTGATGTCATGAGTGATGTCACTGACCATGTCATGAGTGATGTAATATGTGACGTCATCAGCAGTGCATTGTGGGCGCGCAAGTTATAGTTACCTGATCTAACTACAACGTGGAATTTCATTGGTTTTTTACAAGTGAAATGTACAGCTAACTATAACGTGTGTGAAACCTATGGTTTTTTAAGTGAATATATATATATATATATATATATATATATATATATATATATATATATATATATTCACTGAAAAAATCATAGGTTTCACACACATTATAGTTACGAATTAGCATTTAAAAAACCTTGCAAATTCACTTAAAAAACCATAGGTTTCACACATGTTATAGTTAGCTGGACATTTCACTCGTGAAAAACCAATGAAATTTCCCCGTTATAGTTAGTGCAGGCAACTATAACTCACGCGACCGCAATCCTCTGCTGATGACGTCAGATATTACATCACTGTATTTAGTCACTTATTCACCCATGTCTTCTTCCATTAATCTTTAGCTATACATATATTACAAATATTTATTTTTCAGAAAGACACATATGTCATCAGCAGAGGATTGCGGTCGCGCGAGTTATAGTTGCCTGCACTAACTATAACGGGGGAATTTCATTGGTTTTTCACGAGTGAAATGTCCAGCTAACTATAACATGTGTGAAACCTATGGTTTTTTCAGTGAATTTGCAAGGTTTTTAAAATGTTAATTCCTAACTATAACGTGTGTGAAACCTATGGTTTTTTCAGTTAATTTGTACGGTTTTTTAAATGCTAAGTTATTAATATATTTTTTTTTAATTTTACAGTGCGCGCACCGTGCGCCCACTTTACGCAGTTCGGACCGTGCGCGCACGGTGCGCAACGTTCGCGGAATTTTTTCCGTTTCCACCGTGCGCGCACGTTGCGCGCACTCCGCGATTTTTCGCGAAAAAAATTACAACTCTTTTTGGACCCTTGGGGGTCCTTCTGGGACCCCCTGACAAATGCTAGGGGGTCAGGAACTGTCCAGCCTGCCCCCTTTTCACGTTCTCAACCTTTGTTTTTCACCCCCTCAGAGTGCGAGAGACAAAATGGCGGCCGACACTTCCTGGTTTCGACCGATTCGAATGTTTACTAAGATCTAACAACCAATCAGAATTGCGCTCGCGCACGGCAGGGTGCGCACGGTGCGCGCGTATAGATATATATATGCTTTTAAATGCTATTTTCTCAGGAAATACTGAACAGGTTTACACCAGACCTGCAAAAGGCACTTCTTTGACCTTATGGCTACCTCACGTAATTCTGTTCAGCCGTTCGGGCTGTAGCTGCGACTAAAGTCCCTATTGAAAAATCCATGGGGAATACGCGTTTTGGGACCCCCCCTTTTTCTCGGCCCCCGCTTGACGAATCCCCCCGAGACTTTCAGGGAAGGAGCGGAGCGCCCCATTAGTTTTGAAAATTTCGCGAGGATTCGTCAACCGGCGCCAAAGTAATTCAAAATAGAATTTTGAGATTTCCTATGGAAACTCGGTCCTAACTATAACTATCTACTGGCGACCGCCAGCAGATAATATATATATATATATATATATATATATATATATACATACACACACACATATATATATTCCCCTATTGGAACAGCGAGTGGGGATTGAGGACACTCCATTTCAGCAGAGGTCCATCCAGGACTTCCAATTTTCCCGCAGAACATTGCCATGAACATTCTGTGACTGCAACTCCCATCAGCCAATATACAGACGCAATCAGCGCAGCCCATTCGGGGCGTATAATAGCGGCATTACCAAGGGAAGGGGCGGTATCAGAACGGCTTTCCGAGCACACCGCTGCCTCTGATGAAGGCGTCTAACGACTCGGAAACGCGTTAGGCGTTCAACGGTCTGCCCAGCTGCGAAAGGATTCTGCCGATATGATGTGTCCATACCCATTAAAGGCTTTAAAGCGCACACCGTAGTTCGAGTGCGGCTCATTCCGGAGGGAACCTTGGAGCCATGATGTTTGGGCGGCTTTCCCCGCCGCCGAGACCGCACCATCCCTTATCTAAGGGAGCCAGGGGGAATGTCTGATGTTATTCCCCTATTGGAACAGCGAGTGGGGATTGAGGACACTCCATTTCAGCCGAGGTCCATCCAGGACTTTCAATTTCCCCGCAGAACATTGCCATGAACATTCTGTGACTGCAACTCCCATCAGCCAATATACAGTCGCAATCAGCGCAGCCCATTCGGGGCGTATAATAGCGGCATTACAAAGGGAAGGGTCGGTATCAGAACAGCTTTCCGAGCACACCGCTGCCTCTGATGAAGGAGTCTAACGACTCGGAAACGCGTTAGACGTTCAACGGTCTGCCCAGCTGCGAAAGGATTCTGCCAATATGATGTGTCCATACCCATTGAAGGCTTTAAAGCACACACCGTTGTTCGAGTGCGGCTCATTCCGGAGGGAACCTTGGAGCCATGATACATATATACACATATATATATATATATATATATATATATATATATATATAGATTTGGCAGAGAGGTAGTCCTCAGCTCAGGGATGTGCCTATATATATATATATATATATATATATATATATATATATATATATATATATATATATATATTCACTGAAAAAACCATAGGTTTCACACATGTTGTAGTTAGCTGGACATTTTACTGATAAAAAACCAATGAAATTCCCCCGTTATAGTTACTGCAGGCAACTATAACTCACGCGACCGCAATCCTCTGCTGATGCTAATACTGTATTTAGACACTTATTTGCCCATGTCTTCTTCCATTAAATTTTAGCTTTACATATATTACAAATATTTTTTTTTCATAAAGACACATGTCATCAGCAGAAGATTGCGGTCGCGTGAGTTATAGTTGCCTGCAGTAACTATAACGGGGGAATTTCATTGGTTTTTTATCAGTAAAATGTCCAGCTAACTACAACATGTGTGAAACCTATGGTTTTTTCAGTGAATTTGCAAGGTTTTTTAAATGCTAAGTTACTTTACGCCATTCGTGGCGTGCGCGCCCAGTTAACGCAGTTCGTTCCGTGCGCGCACAGTGAGCACGCGGTGCGCTTCGCGCACCGCGCGCCCACTTTACGCAGTTAGTGCCGTGCACGCACAGTGGTCACGCGGTGCGCTGCGCGCACCGCGTGCCCACGTTAAGCGGGATGGGCCATGTACGCACGATGCGCTTCGCGCACCGTGCGTACATGGGGGACATATTTTGCGCATCTTTGTGAAATGTATTCTTCGGGCACCATTTGCACACGGGGTGGGGAGAATGTGGATAGTTTTTTTTTTTTTTTATAATTTTTTACCGTGCGCGGTTTTCGGCGATTTTCCGAAAAAAAAAATTTTTTTTTTTTTGGGCTTGGGGGTGGTTTGGGGACCCCTGTATCAATGCTGGGTGGTTAGGATCTCATGAAACTGCCTCTTTACATATATTTGGGGTACGTTTTTGCTGCCCAACTCAGGAAGCGAGAGAGAAAATGGCGGCCGCCGCTTCCTGGTTTCGACCGACTCGAATGTTTACTAAGATCTAAGAGCCAATCAGAATCGCGCTCGCGCACGCCACCGTACGCGTACGGTAAGCTTACGGTAAGCGCACGGTAAGCTGCCACAGATATATATATTGATTTAAAGGCTATTTTCTCAGAATCTACTGAACAGATTTACACCAAACCTACAAAAGGCACTTCCTTGACCTGGGGACTACCTCTCTGCCAAATTTCATTAAATCCTGTTCAGCCGTTCGGGCTGTAGCCCTGTCTAAAGGTCCTATGGAAAAATGCATGGGAAAAACGCGTTTTAGGACCCCCCTTTTATCTCAGCCCCCGCTTGACGAATCCCCCCGAGACTTTCAGGGTAGGAGCGGAGCGTAGCGCCCCACCTATTTTGAAAAATTTGCGAGGATTCGTCGACCGGCGCCAAAGTTATTCAAAATAGAATGTTGCGGATTTCCTATGGAAACGTGGTCCTAACTATAACTACCTACTGGCGACCGCCAGTAGGTAATATATATATATATATATATATATATATACACAGCTCGTTGGGGATTTGTCCATCACACGAACCGCACTCTAACACAAGCCGCTTTTCCCCATAAGCTTTTATTAGGTATGGTTCGTTGCACTTGCCTGTAATTATTCACACCTGACTGAGCCCGACGCGTTTCGATGACTCTCTTCCTTAGAGGCTCACACAGTCAGGAGTATGAAATTAAAAGTTCCCAGAGTCCTAGTTTGGCAATATATCGTACGCCCTTATGGGATGCTCTGCACGAGACAGCACATTGCCTTCTGGGAGTCGTGTGATGGACAAATTGTCCCCCCCCCCAAAAAAAACATATATATATATATATACATATATATATATATATATATGCTGCTCTTTTCCTCAAAGTAATATCGTCCTGAAAAACACGTCATTCCGTTCACACTTTTAATCAGTCTCTGCACGTGACGGAAAACGGCAGACACCACTCCAACAAAACACAAATGAAGGTGTCTCAATGTCGCATACAAAGATATTGGACAGTGTGCATTAATAAATCTGTGGTTTAACACACTCTAGCTGCCTCCATTGTGGAAATTTGCTAATACTGGAAAAATTTAGTTGACCCAGCCACAAACAACTTTCAAGTCCCCAAACACACAGCTCAACAAATCCCATGCCTCTACTGGTTTAACGTTCTTCCCTTCACACAGCCATTTCAGTCTTTATTTGAAGATTCCCTAAGGGCCAGTGTGCATTATTCATTTTAGGCACTTTTGTCATGAACCTATATATAAAAGACCGTAATTACAATACAAGGAAATAATGAAGATTTAATTTGCAGATTCAAACAGTCTACAGTAACAGGTCCATCACAGTAACTTTCGGTCTTTAGAATTCTAGGAATTCTGGCCCACTTCCTAAAACAAGCATCTGCAATGCAATAAGTCTCGTATTTGCAAAATTTTGAGCTATTGGCATTGTAAATGACATACCTTTTATCTTTGTGTTGGTTTTGAAAATGTACGCTACTTGAGCATTGACATTGCAAATAACAATGCCTTTTCCTTTTTAATTTAAAACATAAATAAAAGGCTTTGTCATTTACAATGGCAATAGCTTAAACTCGCATAAATGCGAGACCTATTGCATTGTAAATGCTTGTTGATATCCTATCAGTACCAACTCTGCTACATTTAAAAAAAAAAAAGCTGAAGACACACATCTTCAAAGAGCATCTCTGCTGACCTGACAGTGCACACATTTGACCTTCTCCGAATTATTGCATTCCCAGGGGGGCATGCCCTCGTTCACTGTTCTGTTGCTCTTGAGCTAAGTTTGAGCTATACAACTACCAGCACATAAACACATACATCCAAGGAAGCAAAAAGAACAGTTCTATTTGTCCCGTTTTGCATCACAAGCAATCAGTAGCAAAAAAGCATTGTAAAAAGCTCCTTTGTTTGAGGTCTGCTTGGATTTTTAGCCCTATTATGAGATCACTGGACGGATGGCCATTGTAATATGGAATCATGCCCCTTAGTTGTGACACTGTATTATTTATTTGCCAGTATACTCATATAGCAACATATTTTTGGGGCTTTGCCGTGTCTTCAGGAAACCCAATCTGGTGTGTGATGGCAAGATTGTGGGTGGAAAAGTCTGTGTGTAGGTTATGGGTGTATGTGGGAAAGGTCTACTTGTGAAGAATCTGTGGCCTGTGCATATGAGTGCTGTACTTTTTAGGTCTCGCCTGACCCAGCGCATGCACTGGTCTGGCGAGACATTTTGTGAGGGCTCCAAAAAGTGCTACCAGGCCAGCCTAGAGCTACAGTGCATGTGCGCGGGCGTCGCGCTTTACCGCGATTACTTTCACTTTCGTGGCCGTTTTGATGTTTGATCGCGATCACTTTCGCGGCCGCACGGCTGCTTTGATGTTCTCCGTGAGGCTTCAATAGATTGCAGCAGTTAAAACAAGCATTGGCGTAGCCAATAGGTCTCGCTTTTGGGACCTTATAAGTGTATAGTTATGCAACTGTTGCATGGCTAAACACTTATAAGGTCCCAAAGGCGAGACCTATTGGCTATGCCAATGCTTGTTATATGTGAGGGTTGTAGAAAAGTGTGTTGGTGTGTGTAAAGGTTGTGAGGGTTTTCCCGTAGGATGTGTGTGATATGTGGAAAAGATGTCTGTGTGAAAAGTGTTCACGTGGTGGTGGTGGTGGTGGTGGTGGTGGTGGCGGCGGTGGTGTGAATGTTTAGGTATCTGTATCTGTCTGTGATTTTGGCAGACAAAAAGAGGGGACAAACTGCCGAGAAACAAAGAGGAGAATGCAGGAATTTAGAGGGGGTGGGTGGATGTTTGGAGAGGGAGGGTCGCTGAAGCCAGTGTTGGTGTACTTATTATGGCGCAAACAGGGTCATCGCCTTTCCACACACTGGTCGCGCCACGGGTGTCGTGGTGTAGAACCAGTGGTCGAAGTGGGGGAACTGTGGGCGGAGAATCAGAGGGCGGGAATAACCTGGGGATTGGATCATTGGGCGAAGTTAGAGGTGTGGCCAGGATTGGCAAAACATCCCAATCTTTAGTATTTGTTTGGCACTTCACTGACCAGTTACAGCTTATGTTATGTAATACAACCAATGGATACACATGATTATTTAACGATTAATATGAGTTATTGACATTAAAATAAATTCAAACAGTGGGATATGTTTCTAATCACAGAATGTCCCAAATATGTTTAAAAGTGGAAGCACAAGCCATTTGTTTCCGAGCCATGGAGTTTCTGCTGTCAGCAATATACACAGAGACAATCAATTTTACATGTGTAAATCACTGTATAGGAAATGTTACATAAGACAAAAGGACTACAAGGTGTAGGAGTCACATGACAACCATATTAGTAGGCAGTATAGTTTAATATTGATTGATCTGGAGAAACACAAACTCAGAATTTACAACTTAATACCATGATTGGGGATTCTCTTTAATAATCATTATTGATTTCTATTCAAATGAACACTTTTTGCAACATTAGGATAATCAAAGGCTTAGGGAAAAAGCCATAAAGCTCTAGTTTATACCTTGCAGTTTGTATGCAGCTCTTAGATGAAAGTTAATAGCTCACTGTTCTTTGTTAGGATTTTAACTTATAAACTGCAAGCAGCAAAAGGATCTTACTGACAAAAGCAGTAACCCACTGACCTATTTTAAATATGTGCACTTTGTGATGGGCATGGTACATTTTCTTTGCAGCAGGCACAATAACCCTCTGCGCTATCTTTTCATGAGTCAAAACTTCCACTAGACAAAACTCTGATCTCGCTCTAGTAAGTAGTTTATTCACCAGAGTTATGACATTTTTATTATTGCCGAAAATTGCTGTAGGCCAGGAAGGAGGCAGCAAGTGCTTTTAAAACCATAATTTACAACGCCCCCACTCATTCAGCACCCGTTGCAGTCACACCTGTCGCACCGCCCTAGAGACAGCTCTTCTCAGGGGTCCTGTGACCTCAGTGACAGAGTCACTGTTGCTCTAGGGTCTGCTACTTCGTAAGCCTGCCCACAAGACTGGAGGTGAACTACAGTATGGTTTGCGGTGGGCAAGCCTTCAAGGTGAAGCCACACTTGCAACTGCTAGGGTCCACCTGCTGGTACTAAGACACCAGGGCTTTTCCGGTTTTGCAGGGCCTTCTAAGGTCTAGCATGGGAATGTCCTCCCTCAGGAGAGTTGTCTGGGGGACAGTTCATGAAGGCTGAACCTGACAGGGGTTGGACAGCGCTTCACTGGCAAACTCGGTAAAGTGACGCTAATGTTTTAGGGGTTTGAATAAAACCAATCTGGCCACTTTAAGAACACTCCGTCTTGCTTTAATTATTTATTTTTCATATTATGAACCTTTTATTTCTGAGGCTGCACTTTGGAATAGAAAAATGGCAAAAACGGCATTTCCAGCAAAAGTTGTTTTCTTTTTTGCATCCATTTCACTGAGGAACAAATGAACAACAGGAAGAAAGAGAGGGTGAGAACCATTTCTTGAGTCACGCTTTTCGGTAAGTGAGGAGAGTTAGTCAGACAGAGAGGGAATAAGAGTAAGAAAGAGGGGGGGGGGTGGAGGGGGCAGCTGCCGGCGGCAGAGCAGAAGCGGACACCTTCCTTGTCTCGTCTGGGCAGGATGCAAGAGACGGAGACCTTTTCCTTCCCTGCTCCAGTACAACACATCGTAGCAGTTAATTGGCAAGAAGGCTCTTAATTCTGGTTAAGCGCTCCCTGCTGGCGTCGGGTGTGATCTGGAAATCACACAGTCCTTGAAGAGGATTCTAGCGCCTCATTTGTAACCTCTGACACAACGTGTGATTCTGATGAAAAGTGTCACCAGAGAAGGCGCTGTACCTTTCACGTCACAGTGCACACACATACACAGCATCTTCTCGAGCCTACCCCTGCCTCCTTTCAGAGAACAAGGAGCAAGGGGCGCGAACCAGACGCCATGGGGGGAAAAAAAAGTAGTGCCTACATTAAAAGATGCCGCCCTGCAGCACAAGTTAACAGTAGTTGATCGATGCTGCTTCCGCCAGAAACGGAAGAAAACGGAAATGACGTGACGGACCACCAGTCAACAAAGAGCACGTTAAGAAGAGCAATGACAGATTTCACCAATGGAAAGCGACGAAGCAAAGAGAAATGCAATGGGTGGAGTTTAACTAGTAATGCTGATGACTTGATGCCTCGTAGAGGCAGCGCATGCGCTGCTGTCTGCGAGACCTAAAAACAGCTTACAGCTGGTGATGCTTGAGGGGATTTGTTGATAAACAGCAGTCAGAATAACTTGCCATAGCATCTCAATGGCCTTGAGGTTTGGGTTTTAATTGCTCATTTCAAAATTCTAATGATTATGAGCCATTTAGTTACAGATTTACTGGTGTTTTGGGTCATTAGCCTATTGCAGGAGCCACATTCAGCCAAGCTTTAGCTGTTGAACTGATGATCCTCTCGGATGCATTGGAAAAGAGAGGCTTTCACTATGGGCTCAATGACGTTGAGGCATCCATGTCCTGGGATGGAAAAGCACACACAAATTATCATCCCTCCTATATGATACTTGACTGTTAGTACGAGGCTCTTGTGGCAATATATAGCTTTTCATTTTTGCTAAACTTGCTGTTGGGCATTACAGTCAGATGATTCCACATAGGTTTCAAATGCTGACAGAATATTGGTCCAGAGATCTTCTGGCTAATTCAGGTCCTTTCTAGCAATTCTAAACCGAGCAGCAATTTTCTTTATATTGAAAATGGATTTTCTCCCGGCAACCATTCCTCAAAAGCCATAACTTTCTCATGTATTTCTAAAGGTACAATCATCAACTCAGGGATTTATCTTATTTACACTCAAAGGTCTCTGGATATATCTCTGATCAACTTTGAAATCTATAGGAGCATAATTTCCATTGGTCTTGAGTACATTTGCTAAATGGTCTATTCTGGGTACACTGGAATCGTCCTGAGCTTTCTCCATTAGTAAATAATCTATTTCACTGTCTAATCATGGGCTTCATGTTGTTTGAAAGCAGCTTTAGAACCCTTTCAAGACTGATGAACAGCAACATATTTTGGAGATGATTACTGACATCTTCTGACGTAGGCATAATTTGATACCAAAAACCTAAATTGACAACATTTCTGATTTTATATGCAGGTGGAAGCACTTCCTGATAATCAAGTAATCATGTGCCTTTGTTTACCATATCCAAATTACCTTTTTGACTGATATGAAAAAGTGAAGGGTGCAATTATGTTTTCATAATAGACTACTAAATTTTGGGATATTATTTTGTTTAATAAATGACAGTGATCTGTGTTGTGTTCTTTTTTACATGAGGCTAGAATTATCTACGGTCAAAACTGGGTGAGGAACAGATGAAGGTTACATAAAGCCGAATATGTAAAATAGAACAGGGTGCAGTATCATTTTCCCACGACGACACATTATTTGTCCAACAAACGACTGTACACTTAATGTCTTCTTAGGTTTGATCTCTGCATTAGCTCGTTTTCACTCTTTTTTAAAGCAGTGTTTGCATGAGTGCAAGCATTCACTACCAGACACAATCATTCAATACATTTCTGCATATGTTGTTTTAAAATGGCTAAGTAAGCCCAATAATGACTCCCCTTAAAATTCTAGGTTGGACTGTCACTGCTCTGTTACAGTGCAGTTTAAAGCCAACAAAGGAATAACCGCTCCTAGCAATCTTTTCTTGTCGTTTTCAGTCTACCACTAAATTAAATGCTGTTCACTCTGTTGTCAAACCGCTAACCATTGTGTCCATTATTTTCCAAAACAAAATATGTGTTGCCATGGGACTGAATTACTATTTATTCTGATTAAGATTTGTGGTTGTGATAAAAAGTAAAATATACTCGGAGAAGAAACCATTTCATTTCAATAATACTGACAACGAGAGAAAATGAGCCTAACATGATGGGTTTTTACCTTATCCCCTTCACTAAGCCATGTTTACACAGTGCATCCCTCTGGCACCCTACAGAGTGATCTGAATTTTTGTCATCTGGGGTGAAGACTAAATTACAGGTTAATTTCAAAACTGCAAGTCGATGCTGCAGCTAAATAAAAGCAACAGACTAGACAGGCTAGATTACTGTCATACAAGAAAAGTGGTATGGTTTCTCACACTGAAAAATGTAAAGAATTATTAAAATGCATTTTCTCCTTCTCTGGATGCAAGTCCACTTAACATCCCAAAATATAAAAAGAGTTTATAAAAAACAATTCTCCAACGAGAGCCAAGAAAATTGACATTTCATAAAAAACACATTTGCTGTAAAAATACTGGTTCTGATGTTACATATTCAGCATTTCACGGCCATCTTAAACGTGCCACTAAGGTGGTTGTTCTGTTTACACAGCATTAAAGTGGTTACATTTTCGGTCAAAGCAATCAATATATTGATGAATAATCGGCATGTCAATCAAAAAGATATTCTAATTGACTTTGGTATACAAAGGTAGAACAGGAATGAAATTATATAAATAAAACGACTTTTAAACCCGAATGCAGAATATGTATCTTATTCCTTGTAGGAACAAAAGTTGCAAACGCTTTTATCCATTACATTATTTTGCATTCTCACCAGACCTCGTTAAATTCGGATTATAAAGGTGAGCTAGAGTTCTTAAGAGGTTGTAAGCAAGTTTAAAAGTTAGGTTACCAAGACTGTCCCAAAACCGACTAAATATTAAGGTTGGCTGGTAAAATTTAAAGTCAATTTCTGAATTGTTTATGAACTTGCAAAACATTAGCAGGCTCCAATTTGTGAACGCGCAAAGCGACGGATGATGGTGGTTAAGGTTCGAAAGTTAACAACGAAGTAGAACGTTCAGTACTGTGGACACGAGTAATTTGTTGAACAGTTCTAAATCACACGATTCTGAATTAACACAAATACTGCAGATAAGCTGTATTTTGTCGTCTAGACCAAAAAAGGTGGAGCGGGGTTAATTCCAACATGAGACTACATCTGGAGTAATGCAATGATCAGTAGGCCATACCCACAACCATTCAGCCTGATCACATGTGGCTGCTGTCCATGGTTGATAGACAGTAATGGTCAACATTTACAGGATTATTAAAATGATAAATGCTGATGATTTATAAGCGATACCTATATTGATTTTTCAATTAAAATACTTTTTCCTTTCTCAAAATGTCCCTGAATTTGGACTTTGTTCAAGGAGCCTAGCAATGTATTTTTAAGAAAACAATTTGTTTGAGAGCCGTCTTGTTCAACTAATGAGGTTCTGGGAGCTGCAAAAACAAATGGCTTGTGAAAAAGCAAAGAGGTCACTCTAAAAGAAAAAAGTTTGGTTTGGCAGCAGTGGATATCACATACTACTAACTACAGATAATCAATGGCGAAAAAGGTAGATCTACTCGGTGAGCACCTACTTTGCAAGATCAACAACAGTTTCACCAACTTAGTAATCACTGCCTAATGGAATCCCCTAGATATATGACAGACATTGTGGAGTGTCATTATGTGTGCTGAAAGCCTTGGGCCCTAACAAGCGCCCACCATTCGTTTCCTGGTTGCACGAAATGAACTTGCAAAGGACATTAGAAAGTAGAAGCTTGATTCTTTAATGCTAAATTCTAAAATATGCTTCATTGGGGTCTATTTAGGTGGACCACTGACATCATCGTAACACTATGACACGACTTTTGAAGTAATGCTAGGTGCAGAAAAGCCTCTTATTTAATTCTGTACTTTAGGAAAGCTCAAAGGAAATCACGCAGGACTAGGAAAATGCCTCACATTCAGCCGCTCAACTCTTTCCCTAAGCAGTCTACCAATAAGGAGAACCCTCCATAGACTCATCAGCCAAAATCGGCACAGACACCCACACAACCTTAACAGCAATTTTGGTAACTGATTTCATACATTGGTGCCAGGAGCAGGTGTGGCAATCTATAATGTCTAGTAAGATGCTCAACAGAGTGGTGTATTATATGGTGTGGTGGTGCAACCTCACCGAAAAATACACTTACCAACCCCTTTAGGACACTTGGGTTTCATCTGTCAAACCCTAAACTCAATACTGGGTACCTGTGGCACGGAGCAGCCAGGCTTACACAGAGGAACAAGTGTTAAGCATTTAATCAGCACCAAAACAACTGAAGAGAAAATCGACATGACACTCGAGATATGACACTAATTTATAACAAGCATTTGCAATGCAATAGGTCTCGCATTTACCCGAGTTTAAGCTATTAGCATTGTAAATGAGGATGCCTTTTATTGGTTTTGAGAACGAAAAAAAAGGCATTGTTAATAGCTCAAGCTCGCGTAAATGCGAGACCTATTGCATTGCAAATGCTTGTTTAAATGTATTTTCTGCTTGTGTTACTGCTGCCTGTGTTCAGCTTCCACGCCCATTGTTGCTTGTTATATTACTGCTGCCACCCCTGCCTGAAGCATTGAGGTGATCACTGGTAGTCATCTTGAATAGGGTCACCACTAATGTAATCTAGTCTTATATGGCCGCAATTACAACACTAAGGGCCATATGCATGAACACATTTTCCCATAGACATTTCTCAAAAATAAAGAATCTATAATGTGGAACTATCAGAAAGTTGAATGCAAAAAAAGTTTGAAAATATTGTCAAATAAACAACATAAAGAAAGTGCCCGGTTTCAAACAAAAACAACATTGTGATATTAATTGAAATAAGCTAGGTGTTAAAAAAAATCAGAAGGGAGTGCGATCATATGTTCTGGAGAGATGCCTTTTAGAAAAATCTGTGGGACCCTCAACAGTTATTTTCGGTTGGTGTTATATGCTTTTGCCAATGATGGACTAGTAGCCCATATCGTCATCATTTGGTCTTTTTCCTCCACTAGGAGGTAATCTCTCTGATCAAAGAGATTTATTGGGATCTGCATCAGAATAGGAAATCTAAAACTACCTCTGATTTAGAAATAAATGATTTATTAAGAACCTAGATGGGGTAAGGTTAAAAAAGAAAGAGAATGTGTATTTGGGATATATACTGTGCCCCGCCCCCTCCCATCACTTAGTGAAAACAAGTCTACATGTTTCAGCTCACCTGCACCCCAGCGGTCGGCGGTTTTCGCCAGGACCGATTCTAGTTCTTGTAAGAGTACCTCTTTTTATAATTATATAGGCACCATAGGCTAAATAGAGGTACTTTTACAAGACCTAGAATGTTCAAGTTTCACAGACTTGTTTATTGAATGTCACAGTTACAGTAGGTTTCTCACTGTCCCCTTAAGGGATCGAGTTGGGTTTAACGATCTGTAGCTGTAGAGATTGGAGCTAACCCTCTTGTTAGACAGATATTATGGTCTAAAAGCTATAGGGAAAGATTACAGAGAATCGTACGGGTTCCTGTCTGCAGGGAGGATATACCAGTACAGATCGGACTTAAGATAGGGGTAGTAGCAATAACGTTTTTCCAGGGTCATAACATAGGTATTTGCTCATGACTAAGACCGGGCAAAATTGAAATTACACCAGTGTAATTTGCATAATTTCGGGAATTTGACCATTGTTATATTAAATTCCCAAAGTTACATAATATTGCATAATTACACGTCATTTGCAGTAAAACTATATCATGAACAAATGGGAACAAAAGAATTCGAGTAGCTGTTGCTTGGGATGCTTTTGTTTTTGCACCATTTTCTTTGCGTGAAATGCATCTTCATATCAGAAACTGACACAAGGTCGCATTTCCCACCAAAATATAGTGCATAATGACACGTTTGCATTTTGCGTAATTATGCATAGCTTAGCTTTGCGTAGTTCTGCCGAAATTTTGAATACTTATGAGAAAGCAAATTCCGCACAACCACTACTTATTACAAGTTGTCCGACCTGATGAGACAGATGATAGCACCCCTGCATTAGGCACGGGCAGCTGGGATATGCAGGAGTCTTGGAATGAAATGTCCTTTGGGCAGTATCACCAAATGCATTGTTTTCGATAGAGTGCTTCAATTGTTTTAAAATGCTCCTCTGTAGAAGCTAGCCGAGCAGAGGGCGGGGCAGAGAGAGGAAACATGAAGAGGAAATGGAACACAGAAAAGAAAGGGGAAGAAAGGAGGAAGGGTAGATGCTGAATGAAAGGGGGCAAAAGGCGGGCAAAAAAGGAGAAAAAAAAGCAGATAAAAGGAGTGAAGAGTGAAAAAAAAGTAGACCCACCCCCCTCCCACTGGGAGCAAGCTCACATACAAGCAAGGGGCTGTAATTTACAGCCTGTAAAGATGGCAGTGAGAGCAGGGCTGGCAGGCTGTTTGATGATTGGGTCACACTGAAACCCGACGCTTGCCCTCAAATCAAAGCTACTGAAGCAAAATGGAAACCAGCGGGAGCGCGGCAGCGAGGCAAACGCGCGCTGCTGCGCGTGCTGGCCACCGACGGGTATGGGCGTTGCAAAGGCGGGACATGCGCCCACCTTTGACCAATCGTGTGCCTTTTTTTTTTTTTTAAAAACACGCAAAAGCCAATGGCGGGCGGCTAAAGACTGATCTCACGCATGAGCGTGTGAGCAGCATTCAGAACCCCCTTACAAGAGGTCTTGCGCTGCGCGAGCAGTGCTCCGCACTGCAACGCTAGGCGCGAGACCTAAAAATAGGTTATACTTTTATAAGAATTTAGAAACAAGAACGAAAAAGATACACCAGAGGGTACCGGAGATTGCATTTTACGAGAAATATTAAATCAGGTCAATTTCACTCAACCGTGAACAAGCCTTGGCAAAGTCAAGGAATTAGACACAAACTTTTTCAAAGAAAACTTCGGTAAGTGCAAATGCGGTTGGTTAGAAGTACTTAAGACAACCAACTCGGACAAGGACCAGGAGCAAGGTCCTCAACAACAGTTACCTTTACAGTAGCAGGCCTTCAACAGTTCCAGGCACCATTTCCGCGTTGCAAGATGAAGGATGGTGAAGATGCTCCAAGAGTGTTATGGATGCAATACATTCTGCGGGGGTCTTCGTGCAGAGATTCCTCCGTCCACAAAGATGGCGTGTGGATCCTGGTTTCAGGGTCGACGTCCCATGAAGTCCTCTCCCATCTAGCCGAAGTCCAGTTGCCAATGTACTACCAATCGCATGTTGTCGCGGTCATTGGCTAATCTTTCCCGAGTTGATAACTTGCCTTCTGAGGGTCTCAACAAGTCTCCAACAGCCCTCCTGGGCAACTCTGTGTGTCAGGCCTTGGTCCTCGGTGCTGCATGGAGGCGGTAATAGCGGCTTGAAGACTTTGTGCTACCAACTTCCCCCAGCTGTTGTGTCCCTGTTCTGCTAACAGGATGCCAGTCAGCCCTTGTAGTGGGCTTCACTGGGCTCTGGAGACAGCTTCCCTTTGAGCAGCACACAGCAGGCACAGTCGCTCTCTACGCTAGCCACCAGGTGCAGCAAGTGCAGTCCTAGTCGGTGCAGCCTCTCTTAGCTGGTCCCTCAGTGCTGCAGGGCAGACCCGCTTTGATCCTTCTTCCAAATCGGTCTACATCTGAGGTCTGGGTGCAAGTGGTGCCTCGCTTATGCTTGGAAAATGCCCTCAGGACAGGATGAAGTTGGTAGCCAATGGGCTAGCAGGTTTCCTCCCACCTAGTGACATCTTCCTGTGGAGTGTGGCCATCCCAGGATGCACCATTCTGTCTACTCCCAAGATGGCAAGACACCTCTCTTGGTGTACAGACTTCTATAGTCCACCCCCAGGTTGTGGCTACCTCAGGGATACACACTCATGGACAACCCGGTTTGGCAAATGGTTTTCTACTACTGCTTCCCGTGCAAGCCTGGCTACCTCAGCAATGGGGCAGTCCTCCCTGCTGGTATCCCACATCTGCTCTTCAAAGGCGTCTTCACCTTAAGAGACTGTTTTGGGGCTACCACTTAAGTGACTTACTGCAGGAGGAAGGTGACACCTGTCTGGCTTGCAATCCCTCATTGTTCTCCTTCCTGAGGGCTGTTGTCACATATTTCCAGGAGGGCAGAAAGCTGTCTTATGGAGTAGACTCCATGTGCGCCCGGGAAGGCACAGGGGTTTTAGAGGCAACAACGTGGCAGCTTTGCTAAAGCTGCACACTGAAACAAGTTACATTAATTTCGACTTGAGGTACCAGTCGAGCTTAATGTAACAAGTTGTTTGATACCTTGGAGTGCCCACCGTTTAGGAGTTAGCAGTTGAGGGATCAGCAAGTAACCCTATACTTGACAATTGAGGGCCCAAATATTTCCACAGTAAAACAGTTGTTTCGCCTGCCATCCAGATGGTGGAAACAACCTGGCCTTATGAGTCAGGAGAAAATCAACTGACCGTAGAGGAGTACAGCACTGGATAAGTACAGGAATTCTAAAGACTCACTTGTTAGGGGAAACAATTTTAACATGAGTTACTATCATTCTGTCTAAGATAGAGTAAACTGTCAGGGTATACCCTGAGCCACAAATTAATAACCCGATGTCAACCTGTAATTTTCCTAGTGATTAATAGGAAAGAAACCCAATTAATTTTGTCCGATTTGGAGATTGCCTTGGCTGACATTTTATTTTAAATAAAATTCTATAATCGTAGTCACTGGAATGTAATTATGCTTAGCTCCACTTATCCATATGTCTGGTTAATTACACCAGATGCCTTGATGATGAAGTAAGAAAGCACAGATATAAGACAAAGACTTGATTTAAATAATCTGTGTTTTGGTGGTTCTCCAATTTCTCTTTTCATATGAGTATCAATTATATTCTTTAATGAAGACAACATATCCTATAGACTTCTCATAAAGGTTTTGAACCAGACTTCTCCCATTTTATTTATTGCCTCTTCCATTCTATCAAAAAATTGTATAATCAATTTTGAAGCAAATTTGACTTTTCTCCATGCTCACCCCACATGTTCTGCCTTTTTTTGGTCCCTATGTTTGCTTGTATTAGGACCCTGTGTCCAGTGAAACTGCCGGACAGTGCTACTGTGCATGTGCTCTGGCCTTAAAATTGGTTTCACTAAATTAGTTTGTTTAATTTGACCTGTAAAACCATAGTGAATGGTATAGAAAATGCAACTATGGCGTGGAAGTATGCCTACCAATAGCACCACTGTGCTTCGTCTGGGCTTCAATTTAAATGCCCTGCAGGGACACAGCAAAAAAAAGTAGTTTAGTCAGGTAGAAAAAAGCCTATTTTTCTATAGTCGCAAGTCACCTAAATAAAACATGTACCTTGTAAGCCCAGAGGGCAGGGTGCTAACGTATAGAAATACAGCATTCCACAAATTGCGGTTAGTGTGCTCTCATAGTGAAATTAAACCCATACGTTTCGTTAGTGTGTAGGCTTTGCTGGACGTTTGACGGAATAGGTCTAGATGGGATCAAAATCTTTATTTCCTACCTCTGCCTCACAAAATGCTAGGAGTACGCTTAAAAGCCATTCCTCACTTAATTTTCCAAATCTGATTTAATGATGAAACAAGATTTTTGATAACTCAAGTGGAAAAGTAACTTTATAAAACAGTGCTTTGTGCTGCCTGAGCCAAAACTGGCCTCAATCTAATTTTTCCAATCAGCCCCTTAAGAGTAGGAATACACATCCTTTGCTCAGAGAAATAGCTCTAGCTCAGAGGACAGCTCAGACCACCTCTGAGCCCAGGAATAGAAGATTGGTGTTAACTACTGACCACTTAGTAGGGAATAAATACCTGTGAGTAGACAGGAACAGTTGGTAGAATAAAGGGCAGTTTTACCACCACAATTTTTGACTTCGAGCTATCCGGGACAGACAATTTATATCCAGGACACTTCAAGACAGCGAGGCTCCAGTTGCAGAAGGAGAGAGAACCAATCTGTAACCTGTGAGGAGGGAAAAGAGCTCATCTAAATAGGTATGCGGCTAAAGAGTAGATCACAGGCCTCTGTGTCATTTTACATGGAGGAAAAGATAAGAAACAACATCTGTTCTTGTAGAGCAGCTGAGAGCCCATCAAAGTCCAATATCAAGTTGTCGGCCATAGCGATGGTTGTCAAACAGCAGCGTGGCAGCTGTCATTAGCACTAGATGGCGGTCTCTGGAGGAGAGCCTAAATGAGGTTGTCCGCTGTCTGGGGAGTTACCGTCGGCAGAGTTGTGAATCGCTTCAGTAATCATCAGAGTGGAGGGAGTCTTCCTCAGAGGAGAACAGGTGTGGGCCGCTATCATTGTCCATGTTTACTGAGTGGGGGCTCAAATTTGCTGCCGCTTGGACGAACTTCTGGCAGTCCACTATGATCTGTTCCAGATCGGGCGAGATCCTGGATGGGGAGTGGGAAGGGGGGGGTGGGGGTGTTGCTTCTCTGGGAGCCGCCCTTCAGATTCTACACCCAGCTCACCAACTGCACAACTCAGGCCTGTAGGTCAGTAATGTCGCAGCTGTTTTCCTTAGTAAGTGGTTGCAGAACTGCAAGGGCATTCTCCCTATCCGTGACCCTGTCAGCAACCTTGCGTTGATCATCTCGGAGGAGCGCAAAGTCGGTCGCAAGGGACCGGAAGCGGGCCTCCATCGTGATGCTGTAGTGCTCAATGGTCGCCAGGATCCTGTCCAGTTTCTCCGTTGTAGTGAGGGATGGTCCGCCTTCTTCCAGCAGGGTGTCAGTTGCTTCAATTTGCTGCTGGCCAGGCCCATGGTCAGTGACATCACTGATGACATGACTGATGACATCTCAAATGGAACAACCACACCATCGCACTGCCCCAGGGTGGCAGTTCCGGGCCCCTCGACCCAGACTCCATGCGACCAAAGTCAACGGCCCATCTCTCCTGGAGGTTGCTAGAGGACCAAATTGGATTAAGTCTGCCTGCCAGGAAGCCTGCTGGGGTGTCTGCTGACTCACCCTCTATCCCTGGTCCCGTTGGAGCTTTTAGCACAAACCTGATTAGCTCCAGTGGGATGTCTGTATATATATACATACACACACACAAGAGTGCACTCAAGCCAGCGCTGATTTGGGGCAAAATCTTTATTTCAGGAGGAAACAGCACACACAGAGAGGGTCAATATCGCCTGTTGTGGTTTCTGCACAATGCGTTTCGGGCCTCACGCCCTTCTTCTTGGTGCCTCTCCACAAACAGCAGCCAAACGCCACTGCCACCATTTTGACCAATCATATGCCCTTCAATGGGCCAATCAAGTAAGTTGTCAGCCCCCGCTGAATGTTGGGACTTGCAGTGCGCTTGTGATGTAATTTATTCCAACACAAAAGCGGGACGTGTTTCGGCACACGCCTTCCTCGACCACAAAGTTTACCAAAATCATAGCACAATTTTATTATACATTCACGCACGCGCATTAGCGTTTTTGTCATGATAATAAACAGCGGACTTATCTATATTGGCGTATATTGGCGATAAGCGCCATTTTGAAGTGGGTATTGCACCAAATGTTACTCGGCGCAAACAGACACAAACCAAATTCATTTTAAATCAAAACAGTATACGGCCAAACACGATTTCATGCATTTTGCAAAGTAGTTTCACACTATGTAATGGTTGAGTGGCCCAGGGTCTAGCATTGGCCTTTTTGTTCTGTTTTGGAGATATCTATACACCTATATACATACATCTATATATACACACACACACATATATATATTCACTGAAAAAACCATAGGTTTCACACGTTATAGTTAGCTGTACATTTCACTCGTAAAAAACCAATTAAATTCCACGTTATAGTTAGTGCAGGCAACTATAACTCACGCGACCGCAATCCTCTGCTGATGATGTCAGATATTACATCACTGATGACATATGTGTCTTTATGAAAAATAAATATTTGTAATATATGTATAGCTAAAGATACAGTATTAGCATCAACAGAGGATTCCGGTCGCGTGAGTTATAGTTGCCTGCACTAACTATAACGTGGAATTTAATTGTTTTTTTACGAGTGAAATGTACAGCTAACTATAACATGTGTGAAACCTATGGTTTTTTCAGTGAATTTGTACGGTTTTTTAAATGCTAAGTTATGTATTTATTTTTAATTTTTGCGTGGACGGTGCGCTTCGCGCACGGTGCGCGTGCTGTGGGCGCACGGTGCGCTTCGCGCACCGAGCACCCACATTGCGCATTTCGTACCGTGCACGCCTCGCCATTTTTTTCAAAATATCAATTGTTTTTTTCTCCCTTGGGGGTCCGTAGATTTATATATTAAATTGGATTGTTAATTCTTTTTTTTTTTTTAACCGTACGCGTACGGTAAGCTTACCGTACGCGCACCCCGCGATTTTAAAAAAAAACTAACTACTTTTATTTTTCATACTTTTTGGTCCTTCGTGAACCCCCTGACGAACGCTAGGGGGTCTGCAACTCTCTTCGTTGCCCCCTTTTCATGTTATCAACCTTTTTTTTCAGTGCGACAGACAGAAAATGGCGGCCGATACTTCCTGGTTTCGTCCGATTCGAATGTTTACTTTGATCTAACAACCAATCAGAATAGCGCTCGCGCACGGAGCGCTGCCACAGATATATATATTGATTTAAATGCTATTTTCTCAGGAACTACTGAACAGATTTACACCAGACCTACAAAAGGCACTTCCTTGACCTGCGGACTACCTCTCTGCCAAATTACCAGTAATTCTGTTCAGCCGTTCGGGCTGTAGCTGTGTCTAAAGGTCCTATGGAAAAATGCATGGGGAAAACGCGTTTTGGGACCCCCCTTTTTTCTCAGCCCCCGCTTGACGAATCCCCCCGAGACTTTCAGGGTAGGAGCGGAGCGTAGCGCCCCATTAGTTTTGAAAATTTCGCGAGGATTCGTCGACCGGCGCCAAAGTTATTCCAAATAGAATGTTGCGGATTTCCTATGGAAACAGGGTCCTAACTATAACTACCTACTGGCGACCGCCAGTGGGTAATATACACACACGCACATATATATATATACATACACGCACAATACACACATATACATACACACACATATACATACACACACATAATATATATATATATATTTTCAGCCACAGTTTTCAAAAATTGCTGCGCACTCTGGTCAAATGCAGTTAAAGTAATTTATTTCAATTCGTTGCAAAACACGATCTGTAAACGCTCTGCTGACAAACGCGTTTCAGCCTCCTGGCCTTCGTCAATGTCAATAGTGTTCAATTACCATAATCTATTTAAGCATTTCATTGGTTGCCATGATCATAGAAAAATGGAAATAAAAAGCGGACTACATATATACAGGTATTCAGTGTGGGAAGTGTCGGCCATCTTAACACTATGTAATACCATAATTCTCAGACGGATTCCACGTTAGGCTTTTCTCTCAATTTATAGAGACAAATAACTTATGTAAATCAGGAATATATACATGTGTTTCAATTCACAGTTAAGTAAACAGAGTTCTGTCTCACCGACTTTTAAATTCATGAAAACACTACGTTTGCTAATCATAAACGTGTTGCAAAAAATAATAATAAAAAACGCCCTGAATGGGCTGTCTTTCATATAAATCAAGCATGTGTACCTGTGTTAATACACTATTAGGTAAAATAGAATTCTGTATCTACAGCTTTTAAATTCATGAAAGCACAACGTATGTTAGTCATAAACGTGTTGCAAAGAAATAACGCCCTGAATGGGCTGTCGTTCATTCTGCTAGTCTGAGTGGTTAATTGCCATTCTTCCCCATGATCAAAAAAGTTTCAAGGGACAGCGGTAGGGTATAGGTTGCTCTATCCAATAAAGGACCAGAGTTCCTCCTCCTGATTCAGTCCCCCCGGGGTTCTGGTGCGTAGCTCCACTATGAGTTTCGCCTCAAGTTGTCTCAGTGACCTGACTCTGTCCCCTCCTCTTTCTCCCGCTGGGACCTGGTCTATGCAAAAAAATGTCAGTGTGTCACTCTTAGCACCATGCACCTCAGCAAAGTGCCTCGCCACTGGGTACGTTTTGTCCCTGTTTGTTATGGCTCTTTTGTGTTCCAAGATACGCTTCTTTGCTGGGTGTATGGTGCTTCCAATGTACTGCAGTCCACAAGGACAAACCAGGCAATATATTACAAAACTAGAGTTACAGTTAAGAAGTTTGTCAATAGATCTTTTAGCCTTTTTGCCTGGCACTGCATAGTCTTTCACCTTTTTGCAGTTTTTGCACGCCTTGCAACTCATGCAAGGAAAGAAACCAGTTATGGTTGGTTTGGTTCTCGGTTTCTCCTCAAAGTGGCTGCGCACCAGAATATCTTTTAGTGAGGAACTCTTTCTGAAGGTAATATCAGGATTTGGAGAAATCAATTTCCCCAAGACCCCATCAGTTTGGAGAAATCCTCACAGTGATGCGGGATTTACAAGAATCTGAAGACATTGGAGGAGCTATGGGTATTCAAGGTGCGACTCAACTTTTAATGGAGACAGGGGTAAAGCAGAGCAGTGGCAGAAGCCAGTTCAAGGCACAATCTAAATTCATACCACGAACCCCCTATGATGCCATCGATTGCTTCCATGAGGCAGTAATCAAAGACCTTGATAAATTACGAACTGATGATAAGATCACTGGAGGGAAAAGAAAATTCAATCTCACAAAAGCTCAATGGGAAGCTGTGAAATCCCTCAGAGATGACCCCGAACTGGTAATTAAACAGTCAGATAAAAGGGGGGAATGTCGTAATAATGACAAAGGAGCAATACAAACGTGAGGCCTTACGCTTACTTGGTGACACACAAAGCTATGTGAAAATCAAGAGAGAAGATTACAACAGTAGCGTATTGGCGTTCTACAGCCTATTGGAAGAATGGAACAACAAAGGAATCTTAGAAACTAATGAGCTCCAATATATGAAAGATGAGTGTCCTGTGTTACCTACATTTTACCATCTTCCGAAGGTACACAAGGACATTAAGGAGCCTCCAGGACGTCCGATAGTTTCCTCACTGGGAAGTCTATTGGAAAAGGCTTCTATTTATGTAGACTCCTTTTTGTTCCCCTTGGTCAAGGACCCGAGTTCATTCATCCTGGATACAACAGA
This sequence comes from Triturus cristatus, assembly GCF_964204655.1. Classification (NCBI taxonomy): domain Eukaryota; kingdom Metazoa; phylum Chordata; class Amphibia; order Caudata; family Salamandridae; genus Triturus; species Triturus cristatus. Next base: position 1,633,658,000 of record NC_140589.1, on the reverse strand, counting down.
CTTTATCCGTCAGATACAGGGGATCTCCTGGGATGATGATTTATTGTTAATAACTCTTGATATAACTAGTTTATATACAAGCATCAGACACTCCCAGGGACTAGAAGCCCTTGAATTTTTCCTGAGAAGCCGAGCATTGAAGTTCCAGGAACATAACAAAATGCTATCACAAATTGTCTCATTTTGTCTGCATAACAATATTTTTCTATTTGCAGGAGAACTTTATTTGCAGACACAGGGTACCGCGATGGGCACGTGCTTCGCCCCCAGCTACGCGAACCTCTTCGTGGGCTGGTGGGAGAAGCACGTGGCCTGGGCGGGTGATAATGAGATCTGGCTTGATAAAATAGCCCTATGGACCAGGTACATCGATGACCTCTTCATAGTTTGGAGAGGCACACAAATAGAGGCAGAAGAGTATGTGAGGGCTTTGAATGTGAATGATTACAACCTCAAATTCACGAGTAACATCAGTGGAGAGGAGGTAGCCTTCTTAGATCTCCTGGTTTTTGTGGCAGACGACAAGCTGTGCACAAAATTGTACCGAAAGCCGACAGCGGGCAATACTGTCCTGCACTCTTGGAGCCAGCATCCACGGAATTTGATTAATAGCATTCCGTATGGGGAACTTTTAAGGCTCAAGAGGAACTGCTCCCGTTCTGAAGATTACCAAGAGGCAGCCGATGAGTCTCTATTGAGATTTAAAGATAGAGGATACAAGAGCAAAGTGCTGCAGGAAGCTGTTGACAAGGCAGAAGGTAGAAGCAGACAGGAGCTACTCACTAAGAAACAGGTCCCTGATAGCGTATTGGAAGAAGACCAATCTAAGGTCAGATTAATCATGACCTTCTCGGCAGAGGCTCATAAAATCAGGGGCCTCATACAGAAAAATTGGGGAATTCTCCAAACTGATGGGGTCTTGGGGAAATTGATTTCTCCAAATCCTGATATTACCTTCAGAAAGAGTTCCTCACTAAAAGATATTCTGATGCGCAGCCACTTTGAGGAGAAACCGAGAACCAAACCAACCGTAACTGGTTTCTTTCCTTGCATGAGTTGCAAGGCGTGCAAAAACTGCAAAAAGGTGAAAGACTATGCAGTGCCAGGCAAAAAGGCTAAAAGATCTATTGACAAACTTCTTAACTGTAACTCTAGTTTTATAATATATTGCCTGGTTTGTCCTTGTGGACTGCAGTACATTGGAAGCACCATACACCCAGCAAAGAAGCGTATCTTGGAACACAAAAGAGCCATAACAAACAGGGACAAAACGTACCCAGTGGCGAGGCACTTTGCTGAGGTGCATGGTGCTAAGAGTGACACACTGACATTTTTTTGCATAGACCAGGTCCCAGCGGGAGAAAGAGGAGGGGACAGAGTCAGGTCACTGAGACAACTTGAGGCGAAACTCATAGTGGAGCTACGCACCAGAACCCCGGGGGGACTGAATCAGGAGGAGGAACTCTGGTCCTTTATTGGATAGAGCAACCTATACCCTACCGCTGTCCCTTGAAACTTTTTTGATCATGGGGAAGAATGGCAATTAACCACTCAGACTAGCAGAATGAACGACAGCCCATTCAGGGCGTTATTTCTTTGCAACACGTTTATGACTAACATACGTTGTGCTTTCATGAATTTAAAAGCTGTAGATACAGAATTCTATTTTACCTAATAGTGTATTAACACAGGTACACATGCTTGATTTATATGAAAGACAGCCCATTCAGGGCGTTTTTTATTATTATTTTTTGCAACACGTTTATGATTAGCAAACGTAGTGTTTTCATGAATTTAAAAGTCGGTGAGACAGAACTCTGTTTACTTAACTGTGAATTGAAACACATGTATATATTCCTGATTTACATAAGTTATTTGTCTCTATAAATTGAGAGAAAAGCCTAACGTGGAATCCGTCTGAGAATTATGGTATTACATAGTGTTAAGATGGCCGACACTTCCCACACTGAATACCTGTATATATGTAGTCCGCTTTTTATTTCCATTTTTCTATGATCATGGCAACCAATGAAATGCTTAAATAGATTATGGTAATTGAACACTATTGACATTGACGAAGGCCAGGAGGCTGAAACGCGTTTGTCAGCAGAGCGTTTACAGATCGTGTTTTGCAACGAATTGAAATAAATTACTTTAACTGCATTTGACCAGAGTGCGCAGCAATTTTTGAAAACTGTGGCTGAAAGTGATTCGCGAGTTCCGCCCTCGCGGCTGGTGCACCCGCTGTGCTGGGAGCAGGATAACTGACGGAGTACGTGGAATATATATATATATATATATATATATATATATATATATATATGAAACACATTTTTCTTCCTTTTTTACTCGTGGCACCTCTATGTACACTAATATTTTGAGTCTGTCTACAATGTCTATTGGGTTTGACTCGGAAACCCCTAATGTGTACCGACTATAATCATGGTTTATGCAAATGCACTTTGTTAATCAGTCGAAAAAGGCGCACAAGCCGAAACGCGTCCTATGGGAAATTCTCGGTAAATAAAAACGAACCGAGTACCTTGCTGTGTGCAGTCCCTTCATTTGAGCAGTGAAATGGAGTTTTGAGCCGGAGACATATATATATATATATATATATATATATATATATTCACTGAAAAAACCATAGGTTTCAGGGGCGTTCTAGTTAGCTGGACTTTTCACTCGTACAAAACCATTGAAATCCCCCCGTTATAGTTAGTTCAGCGAACTATAACTCGCGCGCCCACAATGCACTGCTGATGACGTCACATATTACATCACTCATGACATGGTCAGTGACATCACTGATGACATCATCCAGTGAATGTGTGTTTTTCTGAAAATTACATAGGTTTTATATATGTATATCTCAAGGTCGATGGAAGAATAAATGGGTATATAAGTGTCTAAATGGATGATTTGCTTTTGAAAAATGTATTGTATAACTGACTGATTAAGCGTATCTTAGTGAATACATGGCTTAGTGAGTAATGTTTAAATGTGTAAATATCTGTATCAGTCTCTCACTTTGTGTACAAGTGGCTGCATGGGTTGGTGAGTAGCTACATGAGTGTCTATATAGGTTATTAGTTGTTTTTTTGAGTATCAGTATGAGTGTCTGAGTGTCTGTATGGTTCGGTGGGGGGTATTACGTAGTGCATAGGTGCATGAATGAGTGACTCACTGTTTGTATGTGTTGAAGACAGCATGTGTGCAGGACTGTATGGGTGGATGAGTGTGTGCATGGGTGTGTTAGTGAGTGAATGACTGTCTCAATAGTGTCTTTATGAGTAACTACATATGTTTTAAACTAGTATATGTGACTATTGGTGTATATAAGTGAGTATATGTGAGAGTGAGAGATTGAAAGAGTTCCTGCATGAATAAGTATGTGTTTTTATAAGTGATTGTTCAAAAGACTAAGTATGTGTAAGTTTCTGTAGAAGTAAGTGTGGTGGTGTGTGGATAACTGTATATGCAAGTAAATGGATGTTTGATTCTTTATTAGCATGAGTGACTATGTGTGTGGGTAACTATGGATGATTGGCGTTGTGTAACAGGATGTATAGGTGTGTGAGTACATAAGATGAGTGAGTACATGTTTGAGTGACTGTATGGGACTGTTGGTGAATGAGTGTATGTGTATGTGGATCTTAGAATTACTGAAGAGGTTGTAACTGGTATTGGTATGTCCATTGTTTTGAACATTGTAGTTTCTATTTTTGAATGTGTGTATCAAAGGTTATATTAGGGGAAGAGGAGGTCTGCCACTCTATCACAAGGATGACGTCATCAGTGATGTCATTAGTGATGTCATTTGAGATGTCATCAGTGATGTCATGAGTGATGTCACTGACCATGTCATGAGTGATGTATTATGTGACGTCATCAGGGGTGCATTGCGGGCATGCGAGTTATAGTTAGCTGAACTAACTATAACGGGGGAATTTCAATGGTTTTGTATGAGTGAAAAGTCCAGCTAACTATAACGCCCCTGAAACCTATGGTTTTTCAGTGAATTTCAAAGGTTTTTTTAAATGCTAATTTCTAACTATGCCTACAGAGATAGGACATGTGAAGAAAGAAGAAAAAACGCACAGAAAGAAAAAAAAGAAATGCAGAAAGAAGCAACAGAAGTCCTCAAAGACGAAGAAAAGTGCAGGAAGAAGGATAACGTGCAGAAAGAACCAACAGAAGAGCAGAAAGAAGCCTAAATCATCCTGTACCCTCAACTTTTTCAGACGGATACTGGTGGTAACCGAGTCTGACTAACCAGTCCTAGAGCCAGCTCAGAATACAGTGAAAACACCTACATACACTAGGGAACACTATGCGTTGGGGTCCCCCTGTGATCAGCATGACCTCCTCTGTAAGCCCCTAGTATATAATAAGGCAGGGGATTAAAACTACCTCTTAAAACGCGCCACAGGGCTTGTTTGCACACGTTAACTCAGGCCCCGTCCCCCCCCCTTCACTACTGTGTAAACACGCCCTGTGGCCGTTTTCAGTTGGGAGATTAAGTTCATTTGAATCCTGAGGGTCCCTAGGGTCTAACTAGCCCACTAGGTACCTCCAGTATGCGCCACAGAGCTGCGTTGCAGACAGGTGTAAAAAGTGGCACGGCCTGGACCACCTCTCTGCAACGCAGCTCAGTGGCGCTTACTGGAAGCACCTGGTGGGCTAGTTAGCCCCCAGGGGCCCTCAGGATTGAAGGGGAATTATTTCCCCAACTTAAAACGCACCATAGGGCGTGTTTGCACACGTCACCTCAGGCCCCGTCCCCTTCCTTCCCCACTGTGTAAACATGCCCTGTGGCCGTTTTTTAAGTTGGGAGATTAAGTCCCCTTGAATCCTGAGGATCCCTAGGGGCAAAATAGCCCACTAGGTATGTCCAGTAAGCGCCATTGCAGAGAGGTGTAAAAGGTGCACGGCCTGCACCACCTCTTTGCAACACAGTGCAGTGGCACTTACTGGAAGCACCTGTGGGCTAGTTGGACCCCAGGGTCCCTCAGGATTGAAAGGGAATTATTTCCCCAACTTAAAACGCGCCACAGGGCGTGTTTGCACACGTCACCTCAGGCCCCGTCCCCTCCCTTCACCACTGTGTAAACGCGCCCTGTGGCTGTTCTAAGTTGAGAGATTAAGTCCCCTTGAATCCTAAGGGTCCCTAGGGTCAAACTAGCCCACTAGGTACCTCCATTAAGCGCCACAGAGCTGCATTGCATAGAGGTGTAAAAAGGGACGTGGCCTCAGAACACCTGTCTGCAACGCAGCTGCCTGGCGCACACTGGAGATACCTGTTGGGCTAGTTGGCCCTCAGGAACCCTCAGTATTGAAGGGGAATTAATTCCCACACTTACAACTGGCCAGGGGGCGCATTTGTAGAGTACTGCAAGGAGGGGGCGTGGCCTCCAGTGCGATGCCGGTCTTTTATTTATTTTATTTTTTTTAAGAAGGAGGGCTGTGTGGCTCCCCTTTTTCTAATTCACTGGCCCTGGGGACCCCATCCCCCAGGGCCTGCACCCTAATTTTTTTTGTTGTAAAAAAATTAATTTGGCCCCAACCTCCGGGTCATGGCCTTTTTTTTATTTAAATTCTTTAGGAGGGGGCTGTGTTGCCCCCCTCCTCAGGCCACTTATGGCTCCGGGGACCCCATCCCCCGGGGGCGGCCTTTGTTTTTTATTATTTTAAAAATATATATATTTATAGAAACACCTAGGACATGCTGGACAAACCGTATGTACCTATCACCATGACGATTTGCGTGATATTCATTAAAAGGCGACTATGCATAGAATGAATCCACATGGAATGTATTTACACCGCTAGTGAAGCTCTGACGTGTCTGACGCCCTACCGTGCCTAATCCCGGCGCCCCCGCCGGCGGGTACTCTCCAAGTAGACACCCTTGTCGTTTATTTATACAAACATGGGTAGCTATTGACGGGCACATTTAATATACACGCACACCAAGCCATTCAAAGGGGATACGACAAAAATTCGACCAAACTATGCAAGAAACCCCCCTCACGGTAAATAAAAAACACATCCACCGCCGGATGTGTAATACTTTTTATTTTACTCTCTGGAAAGGAGACGAACCTCACTTGAGAGTTACAGGGTGCTCCTGGCTGAGCCCAAAGCTGTGTTACACCCACCAGTGCCCGCCCATTGTCTCACACCTCTGTGTTGTATTCCACCAGCTAGTGCGTATGCTATGACACTCTCAAGCCCATGTGCACTGTAACAACACCCCGTGAATATGTCATGCACCACTTGACTCCGCACAGGTTATATTGCCCCATCTAACGTGCCTTCCTCGATGTGTATGTTATAAAGCACAGCGCTATGCCATACATATTACAATCTGGGATCCATATCTTTGTCAGAGAGCATATGCAACGTTACACTCCCCAGCACATATTTTATATTACAACTTTAGAGACTAGTTGAACAAGTTACTTACCTTCGGTAACGATGTATCTGTAAGAAACATTAGTTAGATTCCTCACCTTAGAATATCCCCAGGCGTCAGACTGGATCCGGAAGATTTTTCGTCAGCAATACCCCTTGCGCGTCGCTTGGCGTCGTCTGCGGCTCCACGTCCGTCGTCGGCGTCGTGCGCCGGGATGACGTCGTCTGAGTACTTAGACGCCGCCCTCGCGCGCGGACGTCAGTTCTTGTACATAGCCTTCCGCGCCAGGAACGCAGAGCCATGCAAAGAGCGACACTGGTGCCAAAAATAAAATCTAGGGGCCTGAAAAGGATAACCTTAACCCTAGATGTCAGTTCGCAGAACGGGGAGGATGGGTGGGTCGGTGAGGAATCTAACTAACTAATGTTTCTTACAGATACATCGTTACCGAAGGTAAGTAACTTGTTCATCTGAAAGAAACACGTTAGTTAGATTACTCACCTTAGAATAGATACCCAAGCAATACCATCCCCGGTGGTGGGTCTGCGAACCAAGATCACACCAGAAAGTCCTGGGAGGACAGAACGGCCAAAAAAGCCATCCCTCCGGACTTGGCTGTCAAGGCAATAATGCCTGGTAAACGTGTGTAGTGAAGCCCACGTCGCCGCCTGACAGATGTCCTGCAAAGGGACACCCCGTCCCAAAGCAGTAGTAGCCGCTGTGGCCCGAGTAGAATAGGCGCGCAGCCCAATAGGAGGGTCCTTTTTTGCCAAAGAGTAACAAATTTTGATGCACAAAACGACCCACCGAGAGATGGTCCGTTTGTGCACAGCTTTCCCCTTCTTAGCACCCACGTATCCAACGAAAAGTTGGTCGTCCACCCGGAACTGCTTAGTGCGGTCCAAATAAAAGGAGAGCGCACGTTTTGGGTCCAGACGGTGGAGCCTCTCTTCCTCTTTGGAAGGATGCGGAGGCGGAAAGAAGGTGGGCAAGGTGACAGACTGCCCAAGATGAAAAGGAGTCACCACTTTCGGAAGAAAGGAGGGACGAGGCCGAAGGACAACCTTGTCCGGATGAACAGACAGAAAAGAAGGCTTTGAAGATAAAGCCTGGAGCTCACTCACCCGTCTAGCCGAGGTGATGGCTACCAGAAAAGCAGTCTTAAGCGTCAGCAGACGAAGAGGACAATTGTGAAGAGGCTCGAAGGGAGCGCACATCAGGAATGTCAAGACAAGATTCAAGTCCCACTGAGGCATTACAAAAGGGACAGGAGGGAACGTGTGAGTAATGCCTTTTAGAAAGCGTGTAACTACAGGGGACTTGAAAAGAGAAGGCTGATCAGGAAGCCGTAAGAAGGCAGAGATGGCAGCAAGATAACCTTTCAGGGTGCCCAGGGCAGAGCCCTGCCGGGCCAAAGAAAGAAGAAAGAGGAGAACCTCAGAAAGAGGGGCGGAAAGGGGATCCACAGCCTTTGCTGTGCACCATGCCACAGATTTCTTCCACCGGCAGGCGTATACCGTCTTTGTGGAGGGACGCCTGGCTGCCAGAATGATATCACAGACTTCAGGAGGCAAGTCAAATGGCATCAACTGCCGCCGCTCAATCTCCACGCATGGAGGTGGAGGCTGGACAGGTTCGGGTGGAGGACCGTCCCCTGCTGCTGCGACAGAAGATCCTCCCGAAGGGGCAGACGTATCGGAGGATCGGTCAACATACTGAGTAGCTCGGGATACCAGTACCTTCGTGCCCAATCCGGAGCCACCAAGATGACTTGGGCCCGGTCGTGCCTGATCTTCTTCAGCACTCTGGACAGAAGTGGTATAGGCGGAAAGGCGCACAACAGACCGCAACTCCACTCGTGACGAAAAGCGTCGCCGAGCGAGTGCCGCCTTGGAAATTCCAACACGCAGAAATGCTGACATTGCGCATTCTCTTCGGTGGCGAATAGATCTAACCAAGGCTCTCCCCACTGCTGAAAGAGACCTTGCGCCACTTCGGAGTTCAGACGCCATTCGTGATCCATCATGAACCGGCGGCTGAGTTCGTCTGCTCTGGCGTTCAGAGAGCCCGCCAGATGTTGAATCACTAGGGTGACGCCCTGGTGTTCCAGCCACGTCCAGAGGCGCAGAGCCTCCTGACAAAGGGTCCACGACCCCACCCCGCCCTGTTTGTTGCAATACCACATGGCGGTGGTGTTGTCCGTGAACACCTGCACGACACTGCCCCTGACAGAGGGAAGGAAGGCTTTCAGTGCAAGCCGGATCGCTCTCAACTCCAACAGGTTGATGTGGAGACGAGACTCCGCCGGAGACCAGAGGCCTCTGATCTCCGCCTCTCCCATATGGCCACCCCATCCCAGGAGGGACGCATCCGTCACTACGACATGCTCCGGTTGGGGAAGGGAGAGGCTTCTGCCCATGACCCAATCGCGGTCCATGAGCCACCACTTCAACTGCTGTGCAGTGCCCTCCGAGATCAAGACATGGTCGGACAGGTTGCCGTGATGCTGGGCCCACTGAAACTTCAGGTCCCACTGCAGAGCCCGCATGCGCCGCCTGGCGTGATGCACTAGTAGGATGCAGGAGGCCATCAGCCCCAGAAGCCGCAACACTAGCCTGACCGAAACCCAGGATAGAGGCCGAAAGATGGGAATCGGGGTCTGTATATCCCAGACCCGCTGTTCCGGTGGATAGACCCGGAACTGCGCCGAATCGAGAACCGCTCCGATGAAAAGGAGCTTCTGAGAGGGACTCAGGTGTGACTTCGGCACGTTGATGGAAAACCCCAGCAAATGCAGGAGATCCGCCGTAGTCTGGAGGTGGGAGACGACTGCCTGGGGCGAGCCCGCCTTCAACAACCAGTCGTCGAGATAGTGGAAGACTGGAACCCCTGATCTGCGCAGATGAGTTGCGACCACCGCCATCACTTTCGTGAACACCCGAGGGGCACTGGTGAGGCCGAAGGGGAGCACGGTAAACTGAAAGTGCTCTTGGCCCACCGTGAACCGCAGGTAACGCCGGTGGGCCGGCAGGACAGGGATGTGGAAATATGCGTCCTGCAAGTCCAACGCTACCATCCAGTCTCCGGGATCTAGGGCAGCTAGAACCTGAGCCAAAGTCAACATCTTGAACCTTTCCTTCCGGAGGAAGGCATTGACGTTCCAAAGGTCCAAGATAGGGCGTAGGCCCCCTTTGCCCTTCTTGGGAACCAGAAAGTAGTGGGAACAACAACCACGACCCACTTCTGGACTCGGAACGCGCTCGACGGCCCCCTTGGCCAAGAGGGCCGAAACTTCCTCGTGGAGAAGATTCAAATGATCCCCCGAGATACGGTGGTGCTGCGGTGGCATGGCTGGAGGGGTCGTCTCGAAGGGAAGGGAGTAGCCCCTTCGGACGATTTGCAGCACCCACCTGTCCGATGTGATGGACCGCCAGTGGAGCAGGTGATGGCGAACTCTGCCGCCCACTGGCGTGGAATGGGCCTGAAAGCTCGGACTAGGAAGGCTTTGAGGCGGATGCTGCCGGGGTGGATGTGGGCTGACCTCGTCGTCCTCCAGAACCGCCTCGGCGGAAACCACGTCCGCGACCGCGCGCAGGTTGGTTCTGCGGCTGGTGGCTAGGCGCACGTGAGGAGGCACCCCTTCCTTGGCCACGAAAGGGGCGAAAAGCGGAAGATTGCCACCGCGGGGCCGAGAGGCCCAAGGACTTGGCCGTAGCCCAGGAGTCCTTAAAGCGGTTCAGCGCACTGTCCGCTTTCTCGCCAAACAGGCGAGTGCCATCAAACGGCATGTCCATGAGAGTGCTCTGGACATCGCCCGAAAATGACGTGGACCGCAGCCAGGCGTGACGTCTAAGCGCCACTGTGGTAGAAATGGCCCTACCCAGCGAGTCCATGGTGTCAAGCCCACAACGTATAGCATGTCGCGCGGCATCCCTCCCATCGGCCAGAGCCTGGGTAAGTCGTGTCCGGACCTCCTCCGGACACAGGGGCAGCGCGTCCTCCACCGCATCCCACAGAGAGTGGGAATAACGGTCCAAGAGACAAGCGGTGTTCAAAGACCGCAGGCCCAAACTAAGGGAAGAGAACAGCTTCTTGCCAAACTGTTCTAGTCTCTTGGAATCCCGGTCCGGCGGGGCGGTCGGGAAAGAGGATTGGGAGGTGGAGGCCTGGATAACCAGGCTCTCAGGGGTAGGGTGTTGGGACAGAAAACTGGGGTCGCCCGGAGCAGGGCGGTGGCGCCTGGCGACGTTCCGGTCCACAGGAGGAACTGTGGAGGGCTTGGACCAGGTGCCCTGCAGAACGTCAATGAGGGCCTCATTGAATTGCAGCAGAGGCTCAGTGGAGCTTGCTGCAGACTGAAGCACCTCAGTAAGGACGTTAGTCCTCACAGCCACGGCAGGCAGCTCGAGCCCAAGGGCTGCGGCCGCCTTGCGCAGCACCACAGAGAAAGCAGCGCCCTCCTCCGAAGCCACAGTCGGAGGAGAGACAAATCCAGTGTCTGGAGAGGTATCCAGGGCACTGGCCTCCCCCAGTTCATCTGCCCAGTCCTGGGACAGTTGAGCCTGAACGGCCATAGGATCCTCAGATCCCTCCCAGTTGTCCCCATCATCCGACTCCTGGTATAGAGGAGAAAGTAACGGAGCCGGGCGGTAGACATAATGTGTCTCTAGCGGCGTCGATCTCGGCGTCCATCGACGCCGGACCGGCGCCGGGCCCGGAGTGGGACTGAACCGGGAGTCGACGTCGGCGGTGGTACCGGTGTCGACGCCGGCGGAGGAGGCGTGACGAGGTCGACCGGCGTCGACGGGAACTCGAGAACGGGTCCCTCGGGCGCTTGCGGCGTCGAGGCCGGAGCCGTCAACGGCGCCGGGGCCGGAGCCACCGGCAGGCAAGGCAGCCCAGTCGGGTCCGCGGGGCCCGAAGGCGCACCAGCGGGCGCCGACGGCGGAGCCAGGTTCCTCATCAAAAAGGATCAAAAGGTTAGTCAAAAATTGACTAAAGGGGTAGCTCTCCCGGATCTGCGCTTACTGGCGCGGAAAAAAGAAGAACTGACGTCAGCGCGCGAGGGCGGCGTCTAAGTACTCCGACGACGTCATCCCGGCGCACGACGCCGACGACGGACGCGGAGCCGCAGACTACGCCTAGCGACGCGCAAGGGGTATTGCTGACGAAAAATCTTCCGGATCCAGTCTGACGCCTGGGGATATTCTAAGGTGAGGAATCTAACTAACGTGTTTCTTTCAGATATGTTACACAACACTGCCCTGTGCATATTACACTCCAAGGCGCATATCGCATAGAACGCGCTAGTGCCTGTGCTATCTCGCGCTCTCCAATGAATCTGTCATTGCGCACAATGTATTGCATATTATATTTCACGCCCCGGTTCATCTTATATCACACTTTTTGGTGCATAGTTTATACCATATACTACATCTAGTTTTCATTTTCAATCGTGCTCTCAGGACTATGTTCTATATAACACTGCGTCCACCTACCCTTTTCACGGGCATTGCATTTTGCGATGGGGGTGGAGGGTCAGGGGGTGTTTCTGCCAAGTGAGCCCGGAGTCACAGTCCCAAACGTCCTCTTCTTCCTGAATAAAAGTGAGATTATGCTGCATACTTGTTCATATTTTAAGTAGTTCGCACAGACACACATTTTAAAAACAATAAAATTCCTAATACCCACCTTCTCTGAACAGTTAGCTTGCTGCCCCATCCACCTCCTCCCTATCCTCTGTTGTCTGAATCCATGGACTAGCCTCCTCCCTCCTGCCATGCATAGTCTGATGTGCTACCACTGCCCTCCATTTAGCATGATGTACCAGTCCACTCCTCCTGCCCTCCATTGCCCAATTCTATGGCCCATCATTGACCTCCTGCTTAGCCTCTGTGCTTAGCTTGCTGCCCCTATTCTCCTTCCCCCTGCCCTCCAATGTCTTTGTGCATGTCCCTGCTCCATTCTTTTAGCCCACTATGTTCCATGGACCTGCCACTCCTATCTACTCTGAGTGTTCTGTTGAGCTGCCACTCCCCTCCCACCTGCCTAGCATTGTCAGATGACTGTAACCTGTCCCTGCCACCTCCACCCTGCCTGTCCACATGCCATGCCCCTATCCCCTGCCTCCATGGTCCATTTTACTGCCACACCCTTCTGCCCTCCCTGATCTGTTGTGCTGCAACTGCTCCTCCTGCCTGCCCCGCGCAGTCTGTTGTGAGGCCCCTTCCCCTGAACTCTGTCTGTGCCCAGGTCCTGACCCTCCCTTCTATCCTCCATGGTCCTTCGTGCATGCCCCTGCACCCTCCTTCTTTCCCATCATAGCCATTGTGCTGCCACTAACCCTCCCGCTTGCCATGCATGGTCTTCTGTGCTGCCATGGCCCCTCCCACCTTCCCTGTGTGGTCAGCTAGCTGCCCCTGACCCCCTCCCACCTTCCCTCCATGGTCTGTGTGTATGCCACCATAGTCTCATTGTTGCTCTCCATGGTGTGTCTTGTTTCTAGTGCCCATCCTGCCTGACCTCCATGGTCATCTTGCTGCTCCTGCCCTGCCACCTTGCCCCCAGCCCTCGGTTTCCATGTGCAGACCCCCTAATTCCCTCCATCCTGGCTTGTCTGTTCCATTGTAATGCCCCTGATCCGTCCCTCCTGCCCTTTATGGTCTGTTATGCTGCAGCTTTCTCTCCTGTCTGTCCATTATGGTCAGCTAGCTACCATTGCCTCTTTCCCACCGTTCTCTGTTGTCCATGTGCATGGTCCTGTCCCCTCCCTATTGCTTTCTATGGATTGTTGTGCTGCACTCACGCCCCGCATGCGCTGTGTGGTGTATTGTGCTGCTGCAAACCCTGATGCCTGCCCTGTAGGGTCAGTTTGGTGCACCTCTCCATGTCCCTCCTGTCCTCTGTTATCAGAGTCCATGTCCCTACCCCAATTCCTCCTGCCTACCATGATTCAATGTACCATACTTGCGAACATTTTGAACTTGGTAAAAGGGAGATTTTGAAAAAAAACTGGGGTATTGATTTTCCCCTTTGAGTTACATTGAAAAAGAGGAGATTGTAGACAGGAGACAGATCAAATAAAGCCCATTTGAGCTTGAAAACATTGGACGTTTCCTGGCTGAAACGGGTCTGTTGGCATGTATGGTTGTACTACCACTGCCTCTTCCTTCTGCCCACAATGGTCTATTACATTGCCACAGCCCCTCTTGCAAGTCCTGTATTGTTGGTTTGTTGCCCCTGCCCCCCTTTCCACTGCCCTCCATAGTCTGTTGTGCTGCCACTGCCCTTCCTGCCTGCCCAGTGTGGTCAAAATGTTGCCTCTGCACTCTCCTACCTGCCTTCAATTTTCAGAGTCCGTGCCCCTGGCCTCTGCCTCTCAACAGTATCCCAATGAACAACTAGATTGCTAACATTCTATATTTATTACAAAAGTGTGGAACGCCTGACGTCATCTTGATCAAAACTGTAATACCTAGAGTATTTCCTTTAGAAATTACATATACGAGAGGGTTTTATTTGCATCAAAATTATGGTTAATGCTCTAAAAAACTAAAATGAGGACATATTTTCTGAGTTTTCAAATAGCGACAAAGAACTTTTAAATTATTTGTAATCTTTATGTTTTTTTATCCAGTTGACCACTTGATTAAATGTTGCACCTTGGCGAGAGGATGTGGTGTTACTTCCAGAGCTGCAGACTTTGCAACTGGGGAACCAGGTTGGAGTTTCTGCTTCAGCTCAACATTCTGGTCAAATCACTTAATCTCCCCATGTCTACAACCAAAATGAATTTGATCTTGTGTGATGTAACCAATGCTCATGTAAAGCATTCCAATACCTGACAAGTCTGCACTATATAAAACTGCAAATACACAAAAAATAAGTGTTTTGCACACTTCTGTCATTGGGCTACATGTGGGCTACATCTCGGTGATATTTGTGCTGCATTTAGGCTCTTTTGTGTCTGGTGGCCATCTTGGGAGATTTATTTGTTATGAAGTTTCCTAATTTCCTCATTTACTGCAGTCTCCTCAGTAGGAAATGCTTTGTTTTTTACTTTGATTCCATCAAGAAGGTATTCAGATATGTCACACATTTGCCATAAATTCTGAATGTTAGCACTCTAGTTGCTCATTAGATCACTGTAGTAAAGCTACTGCTCACCACGGAAGTCTGCGGCTGGTATTAAAAGTGCATGTTTCAGTCTGCATATCAGAATTTTTTAATGAAATAGAAGAGGATTTGAGAAGTCACTCAAAATGTGCCCTAATTTTTCTTTCTTCAGCACTAATCATAATTTCTATGGCAAAATGAACCCCCTCATTTTGTTCCTTTTTAAATTAAATGTTTTAAGAATTACCACTTTATTCCAACCAAGATGGCTTCAGGTGTGCCATACGTTTGTCATAAGTAGGACTGTTAGCGCTCCAGTTGTTCTTTAGAACAATCTGGGAAGCTGCAGTAGAACACGAAGGAATCAACTGACAGTCTCTGCCCTTGTTGGATGTACATGTTTTACTGAGAATGTCAGACTTCATTCTCACATGACTGAGAAAGATAATGTGAATTTACAGAAAATATGCTCTCAGTTAGCTTATAGATCACCTTCCAAACCTCTGTGGGAAAAGCATGAGAAAATAGTTTTCTCTCGAACATGATTCATGATATCACAGCAGAAGGCTTTTTCACATGTTACAATCACCTTAGAACACACCACAATTCCTAAAATGAGTATGGTACCATCAACAAATGATTTATAATATAACTAAAGTCTTAAAACCTTCTATTAACTGCAATGCTTTTTAATGAGGTGCTATCATGTATATTGGTCCCAAGATGGCTACCAACACTTCTTGGATGAAGTTCTGACAGCCAATCAGATCTCACGATGAGATGTGTGGTTAGGCTCCGCCCAGATATATATGTGATTTTACTTTTGATTTTCTCAGGAACTACTGAACGGATTTACACCATTTAAGCAAAAGGCACATGCCTGACCTGAGGACTACCTCTTTGCCAAATTTCAAGTAATTCTGTTCAGCCATTCGGGCTGTACCTTCGACTAAAGGTCATATGGGAAAATGCATGGGGAAACACGTTTTGGGACCCCCCTTTTTTCTCAGCCCCCGCTTGACGAATCACCCCGAGACTTTCAGGGTAGGAGCTGAGCGGAGCGCCCCATTAGTTTTGAAAATTTCACGAAGATAAGTCAACCGGCGCCAAAGTTATTCAAAATAGAATTTTCAGATTTCCTATGGGAACTCGGATATATATATATATATATATATATATATATATATATTCACTTAAAAAACCATAGGTTTCACACATGTTATAGTTAGCTGGACATTTCACTCATAAAAAACCAATGAAATTCCCCCGTTATAGTTAGTGCAGGCAACTATAACTCACACGACCGCAATCCTCTGCTGATGACGTCAGATATTACATCACTGTATTTAGACACTTATTTACCCGTGTCTTCTTCCATTAATCTTTAGCTATACATATATTACAAATATTTATTTTTCATAAAGACACATATGTCATCAGTGATGTAATATCAGACGTCATCAGCAGAGGATTGCGGTCGCGTGAGTTATAGTTGCCTGCACTAACTATAACGGGGGAATTTCATTGGTTTTTTACGAGTGAAATGTCCAGCTAACTATAACATGTGTGAAACCTATGGTTTTTTAAGTGAATTTGCAAGGTTTTTTAAATGCTAATTCGTAACTATAATGTGTGTGAAACGTACGGTTTTTTCAGTGAATATATATATATATATATATATAAAATCTACAAACCTCTCACCGAAACTTGTAAGGAAGGGGCCACACCAGTCAAAGTTCGTGAGAAAACTCAAACTCACAAAATTTCATCAAGGAAAAATAAAGCCCCCAAGTACTTCACAAACCAATCATGACCCACCAGCTATAACGGAGATGGATAACTTAAGTGTTGCTGACATAGGACCTCTAAAGGATTTGATCAGTCTCAACCGGGAAGGTGATGACTTTGGGGAATGTGTTTTGGAATTGGCAACCCAGGATTTGCTCTCACCTGGCTTTTAAACATGCACCAAACCAGTAACTATGTTTAAAGAAAAATCTAAATTTACACTTATCTTACCTCGTGATGCCATTGATCTGTGAATGAACAAGTGGTGGCGGAAATTAAACAACTTTTTATAACCGCCAGCAAGAATTTTGCACCTACCAACAATGAGGAACGCAAATACCACCAACTAATGGACAAAATTAGAAAAAACAAACAGGTGGTAATCAGAAATGCGGACAAAGGGGGAAATGTGGTCCTATGGACACTTAAAGACTATGCAGAGGAGGCAGCTAAACATCTCAATGACACGAACTGCTATCGAAAAAGCACTATGGACAAATTCAAACAGGCACAACACAATTTCTTTGGGAAACTACTGGCCTGGAAAAGTGCAGGCCTCCTCAATTTGCAAGAGTTTAAATTTCTGAAAAAAGAAAACCCAACTATCCCTTTGCTGTATTTCGTTCCAAAGGTCCACAAGTCTATCAGCAAGCCACCTGGTAGGCCTATCATTTCGGCATGCGATGGTCCATTGGAGAACATGTCTATTTACAGTGATTCTTTCCTGCAGCAACATGTGAAATCTCTCAAATCCTATGTACGAGATACAAGTGACTTTATACGTAAAATTGAAGAGATCAGGTGGCATGATGACTATTGCCTTATTGCATTGGACGTTACAGCCCTTTACACTTGTATACGCAACCATGATGGAGTCAGGGCGGTTGAGTATTTTTTGGCCAATCGACCTATGAAGTTCGCAAAACATAACCAGATGTTATTAGATCTTTTAACATTCTGCTTAGATAACAATTTGTTTTTGTATAACAGCCAAATTTACCAACAGGTGCAAGGTGTAGCCATGGGGGCCAGCTTCTCCCCCAGCTATGCCTGTCTCTTTATGGGATGGTGGGAGGAGCTGGTCCTCATGAAACAATATGCGCAGACATTTGGAACCAACATAATTGCATGGTTGCGTTTTATTGATGATTTGTTTGTTGTATGGAAAGGGTCCATGCAGGATGCACACACAGGACTTTGTTGCCAAAATTAACATTAATGACCTCAACCTTAAATTCACTTGTGATATAAATAGAGAGACCATAACATTTTTAGACACGAAGATCTACATTACCCCCACGGGACTTGCCACGACTTTATTCAGAAAACCGACAGCGGGCAACTCGATATTGCTCGCGTCAAGTGCCCACCCCCCCACTTGATTAACAGTATCCCCTATGGGGAAATGTTAAGAATTAAAAGAATTTGCAGTGCAGAGAATGATATGCAAGAAAAACAGGAAGAATGTAGAAACAGATTCTTGCAACGGGGATATAAGAACCATGTAGTCGAAGCGGCAATTTTTAAATCTAGATCAAAAGCGAGGCAAGACCTGCTCCAATATAAATCTCAGACCAATAATGGGGTGAGAGACAAAAAGAGGGAACCTATCAGGCTCATTCTGGGATACAGTAGGCAAGAAGGACAAATTAGAGCTATAATTAGACGCAATTGGCCAATACTAAGGGGGGATCCTGTTATAGGGGGAGCTTTACCCAAGAAACCTTCTATTACATTTAGAAAAACGATGTCTATGGGTAATACACTGGTAAAGAATAACCCAGAGCTAGCTGAACTCAATACATGGCTAGCCCCTAGAACAGGTTTTTATAAATGTACCCAATGTAAAGCATGCCAATATGGAGTTAACACAAAAACCTATCAAACTGCTTTCAGCTCTAAAAAACACCCCATACTGAAATATTTGTCCTGCAAAACTGATTTTGCTGTCTACGCACTCACATGTAGTTGCAATTTAACCTATATAGGCAGCACCAAGCTGCCAGTTCATAAAAGAATTCTGCAACACATGCGAGCCATAACTAATAAAGATCCCAGTTACCCTGTTGCTAGGCACTTTAAGGAACAACATCAAAGTAATCTTAAGCACTTTAAA
This sequence comes from Triturus cristatus, assembly GCF_964204655.1. Classification (NCBI taxonomy): domain Eukaryota; kingdom Metazoa; phylum Chordata; class Amphibia; order Caudata; family Salamandridae; genus Triturus; species Triturus cristatus. The sequence goes on along the minus strand of NC_140589.1, from coordinate 1,633,639,563 downwards.
TATCATGTGTTGGACGCAGTGCCTTTCACCAAGAGGGGAGGCAACAGGGAAAGAAACCTTCGGCGCCTTGAGACCAGATTTATTTTGGAAATGGATACTAAGCACCCTAGGGGTTTAAATGTTTGTGAGGATTTACATACATATTTATGAGATCTACCCCTCACATAACTATGCAGTATATTTTACTTTGTGTTATAATGTTATTCTCCACCCAGTCTATCAATTGAAATTTTAATAGTATTTTTTAATGCTATTTTGTTGAGTTTATGTCATATCATGGTTAGAATATTTGTATGCAAATTTTAGGAGTAATTTTAGTTAATTTATTGACAATTTTTAGGTTGAAATGATTTTATAATATGGTTTTATAATTCATTATGTGGGAATCAACCTATCACGTTGTTCAGTGATTATCTATGGATTTACATTATTTCCATTTATTCTGTTTCTGTGTAACTTAACTGCACGATGGTTGTGTCATCCTATCCTCGTGTTAAGGCATTTATGCCATATAATAACTTTTATACAAATATATTAAAATTTGTATTATCCGCACTTTCTTTTGCACACAAGCACCTTTTTGCACATATTTTTTGCACATTTGCACACATATATATAGTATATAAATCGAAATAAATTAAAAATAGTTCAAATTGGGAACTCGTTTTTAGAATTAATAGGATTATGGGGACATTTTGCTCTTTATGCACTTAGACACTTTATATATAATATTTTAACATGGTTGAGCTACGCAATTTGGGATGATTGTATCAGGATTATGTAATGGGGCCAGGTTGTATTTATACTGAGATATCCCCACCTGCCCATATAAAAGAGTTGGTGAATAGGAAATAGGGAATATTATGCCAACCAGGATTGATTATTATCAGTAGAAATACTAAAACTTTAAAATCTTAATATTTTAATCATTTGAATTTATTCTATGTATTTTTAAGTTATATGATATCCGAATATTAGGTATGTATTCCCAACCTGTTACGGTCACATAATATTTAGAGGCATTCAAGCCCAAATATAACTATGAATTGTATTAACATGTAATGCTATGCACAATTGTATTACTATCAAATAGTAGTAACTCTTCTATGTTTACACTTTATTGATTGTTTGCACTATTTAAAGAGACATGTCGCCCATGCGCTGTTGTGTGAGCAAGGTCGGAGTTTCCGACCGAAACGCGTCTTGGCGACATGGTGGTGAGCTAAATAAATATCACTATCGAGGAATCTGGGTCTGCTCTTGCTTTCCGACACCACGAAGGAGATAAGGCAAGGATCATTGATATATATATATATATATATATATATATATATATATATAAAATCTACTGGCGGTCGCCAGTAGATAGTTATAGTTAGGACCGTGTTTCCATAGGAAATCTCAAAATTCTATTTTGAATAACTTTGGCGCCGGTTGACGAATCTTCGCGAAATTTTCAAAACTAATGGGCTGCTCCGCTCAGCTCCTACCCTGAAAGTCTCGGGGGGATTCGTCAAGCGGGGGCCGAGAAAAAAGGGGGGTCCCAAAACGCGTTTTCCCCATGCATTTTCCCATAGGACCTTTAGTCGAAGGAACAGCCCAAACGGCTGAACAGAATTACTTGCAATTTGGCAGAGAGGTAGTCCTCAGGTCAGGGATGTGCCTTTTGCATCTATGGAGTCAATCTGTTCAGTAGTTCCTGAGAAAATTGCAGTTAAAAGCACATAATCAATCAAGAAATTTGTATAGCGCGCTACTCACCCGGAGGGTCTCAAGGCGCTTGGGGGAAGGGGGTCCGCTACTGCTCGAACAGCCAGGTCTTGAGTTGCTTCCTGAAGGAGAGGTGGTCTTGGGTCAGACGGAGGTGGATGGGGAGGGAGTTCCAAGTCTTGGCTGCCAGGTAGGAGAAGGATCTTCCTCCCGCGGTGGCTCTTCGGATGCGTGGAACGGCGGCGAGGGCGTGACTGGTCGAACGTAGCTGGCGGGTGGGAGTGTAGAAGGTCAGGCGGTCGTTGAGGTACCTGGGGCCCAGGTCGTGGAGGGCCTTGTGTGCGTGGGTGAGGAGTCGGAACTTGATTCTCTTGCTGACGGGGAGCCAGTGCAGGTCTCTCAGGTGTCCGGAGAAGTGGCTGTGTCGGGGGATATCAGTCGTGCGGAGGCGTTCTGGATGCGCTGGAGTCTTTTCTGTAGTTTGGCTGTGGTTCCGGTGTAGAGGGTGTTTCCGTAGTCCAGTCGGCTGGTGACGAGTGCCTGGGTGACCGTCTTCCTGGTTTCGGTGGGAATCCATCGGAAGATCTTTCGGAGCATGCGTAGGATGTTGAAACATGACGATGAGACGGCGTTGACTTGTCTGGTCATCGAGAGGGAGGAGTCCAGGATGAAGCCCAGGTTGCGTGCGTGGTCCGTTGGTTTGGGTGCGCTGCCCAGGGCAGGGGGCCACCAGGAGTCGTTCCAGGCAGAGGGTGATGGTCCAAGGATGAGGACTTCCGTCTTGTCTGAATTCAGTTTCAGGCGGCTGTTCATCATCCACTCGGCTACTTCTTTCATCCCTTCGTGTAGGTTGGTTCTGGCGGTGGCTGGGTCGTTGGTGAGGGAGAGGATCAGCTGGGTGTCGTCGGCATAGGAGATGATGTTGAGGTTGTGTTGGCGTGCGATGGCCGCGAGGAGGCTCATGTAGATGTTGAAGAGAGTGGGGCTGAGTGATGATCCTTGTGGTACGCCGCAGATGACTTCGGTGGCCTCGGATCTGAACGGGGGGAGGCGGACTCTCTGGGTTCTTCCGGCGAGGAGCGAGATGATCCACTCCAGTGCCTTCTCTTGGATTCCGATGTGGTTGAGGCGCTGCACTAGGGTGCGGTGGCAGACAGTATCGAACGCTGCGGAGAGGTCCAGGAGGATGAGGGCCGCTGCTTCCCCGTTGTCGAGCAGGGCTCGGATGTCGTCAGTGGCTGCGATGAGGGCGGTCTCGGTGCTGTGGTTGGCTCGGAAACCAGACTGCGAGTGGTCGAGGGATCCGTTAGTCTCGGGGAAGGCAGCAAGCTGTCTGTTGACGGCCTTCTCGATGACTTTGGCAGGAAAAGGGAGGAGCGAGATGGGGCGGTAGTTCTTGAGGTCGGTAGAGTCCGCTGATGGTTTCTTCAGGAGGGCGCTGAGTTCGGCATGCTTCCAGCTCTCCGGGAAGGTGGCGGTGTTGAAGGAGCAGTTGATGATGTCCCGGTGTGGAGTGCGATGAGGGTGGCGGCGTCGTAGGTCTTGTGGGGGGGGGCTGGCATCTGCGGGGGTCAGGGGGTGTGACGCTGGGCACGGTCCAGGCGCGGACGGGCGCAAACGGGCTTGCCTTTGGCACACCGTCGGCGCACCCGCTACGCGTGAACGCTGCGCGTACGCGTGCACTCCGCCATAAATGGCGAAGTGGGAGGGAGGAGCAGCTGGGAGGCGGGAGCGGGGCGGCGAATGGGAAGGGACACAGAGAGAGAAGGGGGGGGGCCGCAGGGGAGCAGCGGCGGGGAGAGGGCGGGAAACGCGGCAGGGGCTGGGCACAACAACAACAAGTGGGGAAAAACACGATAAACCGAGGCAAAATACAAAATGCAAACGCTACAAAGGAAAAATGCGAAAATACAACAGTCAAGGACCAGGAGCACAGCTGCGGGCAGCGGCGGCACTCGGCGGGATCGGGGGCAGCCTGGGCTCACTCACGGGGAGTGTGCGTGGTGCGTGGGGTGACCGGCCCAGAGGGTCAAGGGTCACTGCTCACCACCGCGTGCACTCCGCCATAAATGGACAAGTGGGAGGGAGGAGCAGCTGGGAGGCGGGAGCGGGGCGGCGAATGGGAAGGGACACAGAGAGAGAAGGGGGCGGGCCACAGGGGAACAGCGGCGGGGAGAGGGCGGGAAACGCGGCAGGGGCTGGGCACAACAACAACAACAAGTGGGGAAAAACACGCGATAAACAGAGGCAAAATACAAAATACAAACGCTACACAGGAAAAATGCGAAAATACAACAGTCAAGGACCAGGAGCACCGCTGCGGGCAGCAGCGGCACTCGGCGGAATCGGGGGCAGCCTGGGCTCACTCACGGGGAGTGTGCGTGGTGTGACCGGCCCAGAGGGTCAAGGGTCACTGCTCACCACCGTGTGCACTCCGCCATAAATGGCCAAGTGGGAGGGAGGAGCAGCTGGGAGGCGGGAGCGGGGCGGCGAATGGGAAGGGACACAGAGAGAGAAGGGGGCGGGGCCGCAGGGGAGCAGCGGCGGGGAGCGGGGAGAGGGCGGGAAACACGGCAGGGGCTGGGCACAACAACAACAAGTGGGGAAAAACACACGATAAACAGAGGCAAAATACAAAATGCAAAGGCTACAAAAGAAAAATGCGAAAATACAACAGTCAAGGACCAGGAGCGCAGCTGCGGGCAGCGGCGGCACTCGGCGGGATCAGGGGCAGCCTGGGCTCACTCACGGGGAGTGCGCGTGGTGAGTGGGGTGACCGGCCCATAGGGTCAAGGGTCACTGCTCACCACCTTGTGCACTTCGCCATAAATGGCCAAGTGGGAGGGAGGAGCAGCTGGGAGGCGGGAGCGGGGCAGCGAATGGGAAGGGACACAGAGAGAGAAGGGGCGGGGCCGCAGGGGAGCGGGCGGGAAAAGCGGCAGGGGCTGGGCACAACAACACACGATAAACAGAGGCAAAATACAAAATGTAAACGCTACAAAGGAAAAATGCAAAAATACAACATACATATTTATAGGCGCTCACCGTGCGCGCACCCTAACGTGCGCGAGCGTAATTCTGATTAGTTGTTACATGTCAGTCAACGTTCGAATCGGTCAAAATCAGGAAGTGTTGGCCGCCATTTTGTTTGTTTTCAGTGCGAGAGTGGAAAAGGAAGGTGGCGAACGTGAAAAGGGGGCAGGGTAGAGAGTTCCTGACCCCCTAGCCTTGGTCAGGGGGTCCCTGAAGGACCCCGAAGGCAGAAAAAAACATTTAATTTTTTTTTTCTTTTTTAAATTGTGGGGGTGCACGCACCGTGCGCGCACGGTGAAAAACCATTAAAAAAATAATAATTTTAATACGTAGTTTATTGGAAAATATATATATTTAAAAAATTATAATACATACATAACTTAGCATTTAAAAAACCGTACAAATTCACTTAAAAAACCATAGGTTTCACACATGTTATAGTTAGGTGGATATTTCACTCGTAAAAAAACCAATGAAATTCCCCCGTTATAGTTAGTTGAGATAACTATAACTCGCGCGACCGCCACTCTATCACAAGGAGGATGTCATCAGTGATGTCATGAGTAATATGTGACGTCATGAGCAGAGGATTGCGGGCGCGCGAGATAGTTATCTCAACTAACTATAACGGGGGAATTTCATTGGTTTTTTACGAGTGAAATATCCACCTAACTATAACATGTGTGAAACCTATGTTTTTTTAAGTGAATATACATATATATACATATACATATATATATATATATATATATATTCTGATGGTATGAAGGCACATTTGATATTGTGAAATTCCAAGACGTATCCATGAGTGACTACGGATACGGTTCACTTGCTTGCGGTTAATCTTCACCAATGGTGAAGAAAGAAGCATATTCTTCCCAAGGCAGGTGTTGTGTGAACAACAGGTAATGGAGGTCATTGCTTTGTAACCGAGGACCACTTGGCATTTGCTTCTCTGCTTTCCTGCAACCGTTGCCCCGCAATCCTCCTACTTGATAATGCTTGGAAGTCTGTCCCTCCTGCAAGGACTGCTGATGCCTGAATTAATTGCAACCACTGGTAACTACTCAGGGACACATCCCAGTGCATCATAGTTTTCCACACTATGCCACCTAAGTTTGGACCCAGCTATATGCAAATCAGTTTGGACTCTGCTCCAACGAGAACAGTCCAGCCCGAACTGCCAAGCCAGGCCCTCCCTAAAACAGGGATACACGCAACCAAGGACATGTTTTGCCTTTATTATGGGCTCATCAGGCAAGTATATCGCAGTGCCGGTGACACCGTGTACATGGGATCGAAGTATGAGCATAACCTTAGGGCGACATACTAAAGTATACAAAAAGTGATAGATGCAATGCCTGAATTAATCTCTGCCGCCAGTAATCACTCGGGCCTGGTGTCTGCTTATTCAGGACAGAAAAGGACCTGAATAGCACTCCACAGGCAGAGTTGTTCTTATTAAAATGACGTCTTTATTTAACGAAATTAAATGTTTATAGTACCATGGTGTCGGAAGAAAATCTGTTTCCTGAAAACAAGGATACTGAGCTCAATTTCTGAGACTGGGAGAGATGCATTGTTCCTTTGCTGTTGCATGACAGAGGTACTCCAATCAAAACAAGCTTAATTCGATTTTAGGCATGTAAAATCATAAAAGCAGACAATTAAAACGCCTAATCACACTTCTAAAAATACATAGGTAAACAAATATATACAGGTTCATAAATCAAGTCATTTTGCTTTAACTGTTTCTGATGCATAAGAGTAAAAATATTTGGCATCTATACTAAAAATAATCCATCTCAAATTTAACACCTTCCATATATTTTCCTCAGTGGTCTAAACATTTAAAATATTCCTTGCTCTCCGTATGCTTTTTAAGAAACCCACCATAGTTCCAATACAATAATCATTATCCATCATCTGTAAATACAGTAAAGCAGGGCGACATTGCCTCCATCCCCCCTGTTTTAATAAAAGGTACAATCCATCTACGTCATTCATTTACATAAAATTAACAGAATAAGGTTACATGGATAGTTGTTGGTAAGGAGATGTCACAGGGACACCGGCATAATTCCCTTGACCAATCTGGGTGGCTAATCAAACGGTGGAAGGTCCCAAATCTAAAACGTGTTACCACGTAACTATCGTAACCCCCTATGCAACACAATAGGTACGTGGGATGTTATACGTTACTAAAATCATTAGGTACTCACATGCTAAGTATCATCAAGCACCTCCTCTTGTTAGGGTCACAGCGGATTATCCAGTTTTCCTTTCAGTGTTACTACCAGTCTAAGCGCCGTGCTTTATCTCAATTAATTAAAAACAACCTGTAGTTTTATCATAACCCCACACAACCAGCACCTCGATTCCCAACCCATGGGACCCAGTTCGGTAGTGGCCTGTGTCTAATTATAAAAGGGTTGATAAGCAGCACTTCAGAAAGCTCCACCATCTAAACTGCCCTCCAACAGTGAAATGTGCTACACACTATATGAAAGGAGCAAGTTTTACCAACTGGATGAGACCACCGGAATCCCCTGTATGAATGGATTTCTCCAACTACCTGTTAGTATCTAAATTCATTCTGCGCCAAAGGTTGTCCACCTGGTGAGTAGCACTCGATCAGCAGCTTTATTTATGATAGGCAGGGACGAGGATTCGGTTGTAGAAGCCGCTCCGTAATGGAATTGCCCGACGCGTTTTGAAGCTCCATATGCTTCTCTTCAGAGGCTTGAATGGAGATGGTGTGTGCAAATGCTGAACCCACTTCACCATTTTCATATTGCACACCCACCAATGGGAAGCACAAATGAGACAGTGCATTGTAGGAAATGTGGTCCGGATAGCACACAAATCTTCTCATGTATGGACCCTGCAAGTGGACTCGTCCTCAATCCTGTTTGAGGCTGCTGGCCCACATTGCCGAAATGATAGTTACCATGTCGGGTGGCCCCCATAACATTACGGGGTGGTGCACACTCCGCGGCAGGACGGACGCGTATAACATTCTGCTCAAAAGGTTGTCCACTTGGCGAGTAGCACTCGATCAGCAGCTTTATTTATGATAAGCAGTAACGAGGATCCGCTTGTAAAACCTGCTCCGTAATGGAATTGCCTGACGAGTTTCGAAAAGGGTTGATAAGCAGCACTTCAGAAAGCTCCACCATCTAAACTGCCCTCCAACAGTGAAATGTGTTATCCACTATATGAAAGGAGCAAGTTTTACCACCAACTGGATGAGACCATCGGAATCCCCTGTATGAATGGATTTCTCCAACTACCTGTTAGTATCTAAATTCACTAGGCTTTAGCAGTACTGCAGGTCTGCTATACACATTTGAATGAGGTGTGTAAATGCAATGTATTTGTTCTTTAGTTATTTCTTCAGGTTTTTCCCTTTTTTCCAAAAGAAGAGCAGAGAGCAGTACATTAAAAAATACATACTATGATGAAGTGGAACCATAGAGCAGTTCAGCGATTGGTCATATGTTGCCGTCAGGGGTTTTGGCAAAGCAAGGGGTTAAAGACCTATGACATCCTGTTATACTGATCCCTAAAGAGATCTGGAAAGTGATAAATTTCCTGGCAGGGGCGTCAGACAGACTCGCCTCCTTAACCAGTACTCGCAGGTGTTTAGTAACAGGATGCTGGAGCATTTTTCAGTTTCAGGATGCGCATATTTTGTCAAACTGACCTCCTGTTCAGAAAAGCAAAGTAGAATTGTGCTCTCACCACTCAAGTGACAGAATAGGCCTGGGGCAAATGTGTCCCGCTGGACATTGCCACAGCAGTAGAGCGGTCTCACCTCAGCACGGCTTCTCCTTTTCAACCGTTGCATCTGAACGACAGCCATGGCGGGTTAGCCTGGGGCTCACAAGCGGTCTCACAATTCCAAGACTGGGATCGCTGCTGATGCCTTCTTTTGCATACCTATTACAATTTTTAAATTGGGGCAGGAGCCCTTGCGGCTCTTCAAGTGAACAGCGCTGAATGCAACCTTTTTTGCTATGCAGATACATAACTTTCCTAACCCGAAAGAATGCTGGATAAAAATAAGACTCCAAATATTGATTTTAATTGGAATGAAGTGCTATACAACATTATGTATAAAGCCTCGTCAAGTGGCAATTTACCGAAGGGGTTTTCTGACTGAAAAGCTCTCAAACCTGAAATCGCTAGAGAAATAGTAAAGGGAAGTATAAGAAAAATACCTTGAAACTAGCCTTTCTCTGAAAATCTAAAGCAGATGTTAGTGTGCAGGAACACAATTCGCGGTGGTACAATCAGCTTCAGAAAAATTATTCTGTTAAGATTCCGGCTTTTTAAAGAGCTAAATGTTTTTTCTTCCCCTCCCCTGTTTATCAGCTATAACAAGGAATCTTCAAGGAGACTGGAGTTGCAATTACAACTAATCCTCCCCAAAAAATTAACTGTGTTGAAGGCTTTGTAATTTCCCTAGGTACAATTTAGCTGTCACTTACTTTAAAATTTACTCAAACATGCGCTCCGAACAGCACTAACTTCACATGTCAAGTGCTTTCCAGCCAATTAAGTCTAAACTGGAAGTCGGTGTTAAACAACTGAATGATTAGACAAGATAGCTCATTTCCCTGCTCTTTTGTTCGGAATAAAATGCCACATTTACATTATCAGGCTCAACAGGATTTTCTGACAGAGGAAGAAAAAACCCCAGCCAACACTGTCCGTGCTCGGCACATGAAGCCTGTCATTTACCAATCATCCTTCAAAACGCAATGGCCATGAATGTAACTTAATTACGACCCAATGATCCTTGACGAAAAATCATCTTATCACTGTCCTCTTCCTCTAGGGCAAATGAGACACTTTTGTCCCTCAGCACCAGCTATGCTGAAATTTCTAATTGCAATAATGGAACAAAACCTCCTTAATTTCCTCACTGCACTTATGAGTTCTAAAACCACGAGGAAAGCGCAATGAACACGTGAAAAGTGTTGTGTTTTTTTTAAGTAACTCTTTAAATTAGAAACGTAGTTCACAATTATTATAAATTAAAATTCTTCCCAACAGTGGTTCACCTTCATCCAAACACTTCAATTCCTGCCCAGATTTCTTCGCACAACGAATGTATTTAAATATGCATAATGTTTGCTCCATGATTTCTCATGACTGCGCTATGATAATACTCTAAACAGCGCCCAAGTTACCAGGAGTGACATTCATCCTACACTCAGGAATAGAATAGCGTCCACCCTGCTACATGAGAATTATGTGCATACTTCACCAGGCACAATGGACAGCATCAGTTCTGCCTGCACTGGTCAATCACAGCCTACAATTAAGTAAGCAATGGCTCTAGGACCCCGACTGCAAGCAAAGATAGCACCCCTTCCCGACAAACTGATAGTACAATACAACCATAATAGGGGTGCAATGGACCCCTCAAATCATTGGGCACTGGTACGTCTGCAGCTGCTGCACCATTAAAAAAAGTCACCCTACATTTAGGGTCAGATAAGAGAAAACCAGCCTAGAACCCGACATCCCTACCAAATGTGTGCACTCACATGACCGATGCTTTTGTACAACTCAAGTTACTGCTACCAGAAAAATATAGTACATGTTATTGTCGGTGGCTAAAGTGTCTCCACTGAAAGAGGAGTGTCGAAGGAGAAAGAGATAGGAACAACTCTGCACTCATACAACAACACAAACGCCGTGGGAAATAAAGTATGACCAAGTTAATTCATACTGCTAAATATTTTTAATGAATTACTGAATATTTGAGACATCAGATGAGGTGAAGTGTGATCAACAGAAAACGTGCGTGCGATGAGCACTTTACTGTTAACTAGTCTACTGCAGTATTTTGCTGTACAACTCTTTCGACAAAACAACCCCAAAACTCTGCATACCTAGAGTACAAATAATTGCTAATCCACATTTCTAGGATGCAATAAGTTGTCAAGCAGATGTACAAAGATACATTTTGGTAGTGCAAAATGCAAGCCACTAAAACCAGGGGTCAATGTGCACTGAACATTGTACCTAACTGAGGGCAATTCATGCTTCATTATTTTATTCTTGAACTAGGACTGGTGCTATAAAGAAACCACCACATAGCTACTGCACGTACAGCAAACGACAACAGTATACCATCTTACAGAGCTTCCAATTAATGGAGCCAGTGGCTTCCCAAATGTTGGCAAGAGTAAGTATTAAGCATACCACAGAGAACCCACGCCAAGCCCAGTTAAATCCGAACCCATCCCTACTATTACCTACTAGTAACTGTTAGAGGCGAAGGTGCCTATTTTTTTCAGGCCTACATATGCCACCACTACGAACTACAGAAATACATTCAATTCACTCCAAGGGGAGGAGAAAGGTGGTGTGTTTGAGGTAAATGTGCATTAAGGAAACACGGGATATTAACAACAGGAAGTCAAAGCACCATTGGTGTCCCTTAAAAAAAAACTTACTTTTCAAGGTGAACTGTTACCACAGGGGAACAGAGGTTAGCCACAGGTTTGGCCAAGCCCAGCGTCACGATGACCTCAAGGAGCCGGTTCACTGTCTCAACTTCACCTCTCATGGCAACACTGTTGAGAACATGAAAAAAGGACACCAGGGTGGCATCTTTGATGAGGACATCCTTCTCCTTCATCTCCTTCAGAATATTAATAGCGTCTACAATGAAACAAAACAAAAGGCCCTTAGATAATTTCATGTGGAGAAAACAAACTGTGATTAAAATAGCATTTCAAACCCAGCAGGAATGTAAATTCTGGCGTATAATGCGGTTTTCAAGCTAATTACTACTTGCAATTTTAAACGAGACTACAATTATAAATCCACAATAGCACGGTTTTATCATTTCGCTGCAACTGCGACTACAAATTATAGATAGGAAGTGTGTGCCCACTCTGCACCGCATAACCCTGCGCAGCCTGCCCTATAGCTGTGAGCGCCAACTAAATGGATGCTTTTATCGTTCAATGCCAACATCTGCTAAATGGCGCCATTGTTTCTGAAGCAGATGGCTTGTCACAAGGCCAGATAATAAAGATGTGTTTACACTGTATATACAGCCACATTAATGGTCTGATACCGATAGGGCCTGTTTGCTGTGTCGATACTAATTAGCCCAGCAGAGCCAATGAAAGCTTTCCAACAGGCTGCACGCTAAAACATTAGGTTCATTAGACACATTAGAAAGGCAAAAATAAACATGTTGGTCTACAGAGCTATGGAAGCGGATTTCTGTTTTATTCAAATAATGTTGACAATGATTTCACAGGCAGAGCATTATGGGCATTTTACATTATGAAATGCAGGTGGGGGAGGCTGCTTCAGAGCGTGGGCAGAGCTTTACAGCGCATACAACCAGAGGCAAGTAGGCATTGCGGCAATACCACTGGATCTGACCCTTGGTAGCAGTGGATTACTCCAGGAGCAAAACTACAGAGGAGAAACCCAAGTCCACTCCCTGGTACAGCCATACCCTCATCTCAGGGGCCTGCGGCCAGATCTGGAGAAAAAACAATCCATTTGAGGGTTGTGTATCACAGCCTGTGAGCCATTGACAGAAAACGCAGAACTTGCAAGCTTCATTGGCTGCAGAGCGGGTACAAGACTTACTGAAGTTCTAAGTCAAGAGATGTTTTACTGGGTATGGGGCCACAGATTACATGTAGGGGACATTAGTAACCACTGTGCCCCACTTGTAGTGCAGCACAATGCCTGTCAACTTTACTCTCCCCTCCACGATCCCAAATGTCACAAATGTATACACGGGTTAAGTGGTTTATAGGTCCATAAGTGAAGCAGGGGAGCCGGGGGCCTACTGCTCATTATGGCACGCTCCAAGCATTATAATCTTGATTTCGGAGTACATTTTCCCTAAATGACCAAACATTCCTCAACGTCTCAAATGCTCGCCAAATATATCTATGCTGGGGGTTGAGTAATGACGCATGGGTGGCTGTCCTACGGTTGAGGACGGGTCTGCAGCAGTGAGCGTCATAAGCTGCCGTTTCTGCAGCCACACCACACTTCGGGCGTTTGCTTCTGCATCAAAGTGTGGGCTGCAGGAAGAGTTGTTAAACGTCATTTCTTGAACGAAAATAAGTCATGCATTTTAAATAGTACATGACAGTAAGTTGTCATATATGGACTGAAGATTCAGCTAGTCTCTACTGCTAATGTATCCATTTTTTTGCCTAAAAATAAAACCCAAAATATTCCAAAATTAAAAAACACAATGTGTGGGGATATAAATTAATGACCGTAACCGTTACAATCCGCTCACTTACACCAGTTAATGGGTTAGATTAGTTCAACAATTCCCCCCCGCAGTACAAATTCATTGTACCGTGGCATCTTTTTAGGTCTCGCGAGCCAAAGGCTCGAAAGAGACATTTTATATGTGGGAATTTCAAAGTGCTACCCACACTTTTGGCTGGCCTAAACCTTGAGTGCACGAGATCACATGCACGTGCACAGCTGCTCCTCTGCTCATTGCATTTCCCCCTCCCTTCTCACCCAGCCCTTTGATGCTCTGCTGGAGTACTTTCACTTTCGCCGCGTTGACCCTTGCATTCCCCCCTCCCTTCTCACCCAGCCCTTTGATGCTCTGCTCGCATCTCCCTCCTCCCTGGGCGTGAAGGGAGACAGAGCCATCCTGCTTGATTAATGGCATTCTTATGTGTTCCCGTAAGCACTCGCTTTAGGTCTTTCTCTATAACCTGTAACCCCACCCACTCTTTTCGCCCTCTCCATGTGTCCTGTTCTCCTCATGGGGTCGCGCTCTTTGCTCCCCATGTACCTCCCTTGCACCCTCCTTTTGACCCCTCTTTGCCCCTTTCTCCCTCTCCTTGCTTCCTTTTCACCTTCCGTACTTTTTCTCCGTTCTCCCACTTCACAAGCTCCTCCCGCTCTCACTCGCACTTACTGCTCCATCAGTGCCAGAAGCTTCCCAAAGGAGTGAGTCACGGCTGCCAGGTGGCCCCGGGCCATGCGTGGCACTTTCAATCCGAGCAGAACTCCCACCCCGCGTGCACACGCCTCGAGGCGCACTACAAACACTGTTCAGTTTTGCGTGTAGTCACAGTTCTACCACAGAAAGGTACACATTCTATTGCTTACAGACTTCAAGCCCATTGCACTCTAGCCTGTGGGCCCCGTGAACTGTGGAGAATACAAAGTCGGACTCGCATGTTCAGCACAAACTCCCCCATCCTCCCCCACCCTCCCAAAAAATGGAAAGGCACAAGTTTAAAACTTTAAAGGGCTCCGTTTATTATCGGAATGGCACCAACATCGTATTTCTGGCTATGGCTCCTCACACTGTCTCATTAAGCAAGCCCCCCCCCCTCAGCCGCTGCCAAACCGATCCATTCATGTGAGTGTTTTAGTACAACGCGTACACAGCGCACTTTCAGTTCTGTGCCGGTGCGGATTACAGCGCGCCATGGGTATACACAGGCACTGCCCAAGGTGGCTATTAACAAACGCTGTATAGGTTTCACGCTGCCAAACCGATCCATTCATGTGAGTGTTTTAGTACAACGCGCACACAGCGCACTTTCAGTTCTGTGCCGGTGCTCATTACAGCACGCCATGGGTATACACAGACGTTGCCCAAGGTGGCTATTGACAAACACTGAATGGGTTTCAAGCCGCTACCCAAAAAACAATACATTGATATACAGAGCACGTGCACAGTTTTGCGTGTAGCCACAGTTCTAACACAGAAATGTACACATTCTATTGCTTACAGACTTACAGCCCATTGCACTCTAGCCTGTGGGCCCCGTGAACTGTGGAGAATACAAAATCGGACTCACATGTTCAGCACAAACTCCGCCATCCTCCCCCCACCCTCCCAAAAAATGGAAAGGCACAAGTTTAAACTTTAAAGGGCTCTGTTTATTATCGGAATGGCACCAACATCGTATTTCTGGCTATGGCTCCTCACACTGTCTCATTAAGCAAGCCCCCCCCTCAGCCGCTGCCAAACCGATACATTCATGTGAGTGTTTGAGTACAACGTGTACACAGCGCACTTTCAGTTCTGTGCCGGTGCTGATTACAGCGCGCCATGGGTATACACCGGCACTGCCCAAGGTGGCTATTGACAAACGCTGAATAGGTTTCACGCTGCCAAATCGATCCATTCATGTGAGTGTTTTAGTACAACGCGCACACAGCGCACTTTCAGTTCGGTGCCGGTGCTCATTACAGCGCGCCATGGGTATACACAGGCACTGCCCAAGGTGGCTATTGACAAACGCTGAATAGGTTTCACGCTGCCAAACCGATCCATTCATGTGAGTGTTTTAGTACAACGCGCACACAGCGCACTTTCAGTTCTGTGCCGGTGCTCATTGCAGCGCGCCATGGGTATACACAGGCACTGCCCAAGGTGGCTATTAACAAACGCTGTATAGGTTTCACGCTGCCAAACACATCCATTCATGTGAGTGTTTTAGTACAACGCGCACACAGCGCGCTTTCAGATCTGTGCCGGTGCTCATTACAGTGCGCCATGGGTATACACAAGCACTGCCCAAGGTGGCTATTGACAAACGCTGTATAGGTTTCACGCTGCCAAACCGATCCATTCATGTGAGTGTTTTAGTACAACGCGCACACAGCGCACTTTCAGTTCTGTGCCGGTGCTCATTACAGCGCGCCATGGGTATACACAGGCACTGCCCAAGGTGGCTATTAACAAACGCTGTATAGGTTTCACGCTGCCAAACACATCCATTCATGGGAGTGTTTTAGTACAACGCGCACACAGCGCGCTTTCAGATCTGTGCCGGTGCTCATTACAGCGCGCCATGGGTATACACAAGCACTGCCCAAGGTGGCTATTAAACGCTGTATAGGTTTCACGCTGCCAAACACATCCATTCATGGGAGTGTTTTAGTACAACGCGCACACAGCGCGGTTTCAGATATGTGCCGGTGCTCATTACAGCGCGCCATGGGTATACACAAGCACTGCCGAACGTGGCTATTGACAAACGCTGTATAGGTTTCACGCTGCAAAACCGATCCATTCATGTGAGTGTTTCAGTACAACGCGCACACAGCGCACTTTCAGTTCTGTGCCGGTGCTCATTACAGCGCGCCATAGGTATACACAGCCACTGCCCAAGGTGGCTATTGACAAACGCTGTATAGGCTTCACGCAGCAAAACCGATCCATACATGTGAGTGTTTTAGTACAACGCGCACACAGCACGCTTTCAGTTCTGTGCCGGTGCTGATTACAGCGCGCCATGGGTATACACCGGCACTGCCCAAGGTGGCTATTGACAAACGCTGAATAGGTTTCACGCTGCCAAATCGATCCATTCATGTGAGTGTTTTAGTACAACGCGCACACAGCGCACTTTCAGTTCGGTGCCGGTGCTCATTACAGCGCGCCATGGGTATACACAGGCACTGCCCAAGGTGGCTATTGACAAACGCTGAATAGGTTTCACGCTGCCAAACCGATCCATTCATGTGAGTGTTTTAGTACAACGCGCACACAGCGCACTTTCAGTTCTGTGCCGGTGCTCATTGCAGCGCGCCATGGGTATACACAGGCACTGCCCAAGGTGGCTATTAACAAACGCTGTATAGGTTTCACGCTGCCAAACACATCCATTCATGTGAGTGTTTTAGTACAACGCGCACACAGCGCGCTTTCAGATCTGTGCCGGTGCTCATTACAGTGCGCCATGGGTATACACAAGCACTGCCCAAGGTGGCTATTGACAAACGCTGTATAGGTTTCACGCTGCCAAACCGATCCATTCATGTGAGTGTTTTAGTACAACGCGCACACAGCGCACTTTCAGTTCTGTGCCGGTGC
Source organism: Triturus cristatus (assembly GCF_964204655.1). Classification (NCBI taxonomy): domain Eukaryota; kingdom Metazoa; phylum Chordata; class Amphibia; order Caudata; family Salamandridae; genus Triturus; species Triturus cristatus. Next base: position 1,633,622,957 of record NC_140589.1, on the reverse strand, counting down.
TCATTACAGCGCGCCATGGGTATACACAGGCACTGCCCAAGGTGGCTATTAACAAACGCTGTATAGGTTTCACGCTGCCAAACACATCCATTCATGGGAGTGTTTTAGTACAACGCGCACACAGCGCGCTTTCAGATCTGTGCCGGTGCTCATTACAGCGCGCCATGGGTATACACAAGCACTGCCCAAGGTGGCTATTAAACGCTGTATAGGTTTCACGCTGCCAAACACATCCATTCATGGGAGTGTTTTAGTACAACGCGCACACAGCGCGGTTTCAGATATGTGCCGGTGCTCATTACAGCGCGCCATGGGTATACACAAGCACTGCCGAACGTGGCTATTGACAAACGCTGTATAGGTTTCACGCTGCAAAACCGATCCATTCATGTGAGTGTTTCAGTACAACGCGCACACAGCGCACTTTCAGTTCTGTGCCGGTGCTCATTACAGCGCGCCATAGGTATACACAGCCACTGCCCAAGGTGGCTATTGACAAACGCTGTATAGGCTTCACGCAGCAAAACCGATCCATACATGTGAGTGTTTTAGTACAACGCGCACACAGCACGCTTTCAGTTCTGTGCCGGTGCTGATTACAGCGCGCCATAGGTATACAGAGACGCTGCCCAACATGGCTATTAACAAACGCTGTATAGGTTTGACGCTGCTAAACACATCCATTCATGTGAGTGTTTTAGTACAACGCGCACACAGCGCGCTTTCAGATCTGTGCCGGTGCTCATTACAGCGCGCCATGGGTATACACAAGCACTGCCCAAGGTGGCTATTGACAAACGCTGTATAGGTTTCACGCTGCCAAACCGATCCATTCATGTGAGTGTTTTAGTACAACGCGCACACAGCGCGCTTTCAGATCTGTGCCGGTGCTCAGTACAGCGCGCCATGGGTATACACAAGCACTGCCCAAGGTGGCTATTGACAAACGCTGTTTAGGTTTCACGCTGCAAAACCGATCCATTCATGTGAGTGTTTTACTACATCGCGCACACAGCGCACTTTCAGTTCTGTGCCGGTGCGAATTACAGCGCGCCATAGGTATACACAGACGTTGCCCAAGGTGGCTATTGACAAACACTGAATGGGTTTCAAGCCGCTACCCAAAAAACAATACATTGATATACAGAGCACGCGCACAGTTTTGCGTGTAGCCACAGTTCTAACACAGAAATGTACACATTCTATTGCTTACAGACTTACAGCCCATTGCACTCTAGCCTGTGGGCCCCGTGAACTGTGGAGAATACAAAGTCGGACTTGCATGTTCAGAACAAACTCCCCCATCCTCCCCCACCCTCCCAAAAAATGGAAAGGCACAAGTTTAAAACTTTAAAGGGCTCCGTTTATTATCGGAATGGCACCAACATCGTATTTCTGGCTATGGCTCCTCACACTGTCTCATTAAGCAAGCCCCCCCCCTCAGCCGCTGCCAAACCGATACATTCATGTGAGTGTTTTAGTACAACGCGCACACAGCGCACTTTCAGTTCTGTGCCGGTGCTCATTACAGCGCGCCATGGGTATACACAGGCACTGGCCAAGGTGGCTATTAACAAACGCTGTATAGGTTTCACGCTGCCAAACACATCCATTCATGTGAGTGTTTTAGTACAACGCGCACACAGCGCGCATTCAGATCTGTGCCGGTGCTCATTAGAGCGCGCCATGGGTATACACAAGCACTGCCCAAGGTGGCTATTGACAAACGCTGTAAAGGTTTCACGCTGCCAAACCGATCCATTCATGTGAGTGTTTTAGTACAACGACAACCACACACACTCAACCACACACACACTCAACCACACACACTAACGGAACAAAAAACCACAACCAAACACACACACACACACAACCAAACACACAACCAAACACACACACAACCAAACACACACACACACAACCACACACACACACAACCACACACACTCAACCACACACACTCAACCACACACACTCAACCACACACACTCAACCACACACACTCAACCAACCACACACAAAACCACACACTCAACCACACACACTCAACCACACACACTCAACCACACACACTCAACCACACACACTCAACCACACACACTCAACCACACACACTCAACCACACACACACTCAACCACACACACACTCAACCACACACACACTCAACCACACACACACTCAACCACACACACACTCAACCACACACACACTCAACCACACACACACTCAACCACACACACACACTCAACCACACACACACACTCAACCACACACACACACTCAACCACACACACACACAACCACACACAACCACACACACACACAACCACACACACACACAACCACACACAACCACAAACAATTTTTGGGCTGACAGCATAAATACGCTGTCAACAAACCCGATGAACACTCTGGAAAATTTAGAAAGTCACCCCCAACTTTCAAACCATCTTGCTGTTGCAAAGTGTGTGCTGTACACATGGCAACACCGTGCCACAGCGCGCACTGTTGCAAGGAATGCTTTGATCCTCGGAGGCTAACAGACCTCACTCACTGCATTAGTTAACCCCGTCTTGGCACTGCATGAAAACAGGGTACACACTGTCCACCATGAAGTGAGACATTGTCCTCGGGGCTGGAGATCCTATTTAGCAATCTGCTTTAAACATTGTGATTCATTTAGGCCATTAAACATAAAGGAGCACTGGGAACGCGGATAACATGGATTCCATTTTGAGTATTGACTACAACTTTTAAAAAGCACGCAGTACTGAAACAAGCATTTACACTGCAATAGGTCTCGCATTTAAAAACAGGCATTTGCAATGCACTAGATCTCGCATTGACACGAGTTTGAGATATTGGCATTGCACATAACAATGCATTTTTTTTGGGATTACTTTTTGAATACTTAAATAGAAAGGATTTGTTATTTACAATACCAATAGCTCCAACTCCAATAAATGCGAGACCTATTGCATTGCAAATGCTTGTTTACTTTTGCATTGGGATTATAGCATCTACAGAAAAGGCATTAAACCAGCAAAACTACTTTTTGATGGTCACGGTAGGCAAACCGTTTACTCTTACTAACTGTCGCAAAATTAGATTTCTTTTTCTCCAAAATGTTCTCTATATTTCTTTCAGAGTTTTCCAAGTCCTAAAAAGCTGCATTCCCGGCTTTCTAAATGTGCGTGGGGGCAATACAGCCACAAATGACTTTAGGCCTGCGGACAGAGCACTCTGCGGGTAGAAACGGGGCGAAGCTGCTGAATCGTGTATCCTTTATTTATCCCCAGAAACACCTGAATATTGTTGACGAGACCAATTTACCTCAGCCACTGCACCGCGCAAATACTTCAGACGTGTTTGCGCGGTGGGGGAGGGGACGCTGGGTGGGTTTCTCTGCTCGCGCTGGCCCTTAACGGAAAAATTACACTTGCAGGTTGTGCGCGCAGCCTTCAGCCCTTCTTATTCATAAACAAAGCCATTAGTCCGGGCACAGACGCAATTTGTGCCATAAGCCATGATCTTCAAACTCAATCCAAACAGCGGCGCTAATAAACATGAGCCGCAGAAATGCAAAAAGCAGTCAGCTGTGCAAATGTAAATGACAAGCTTGCCAGGCCATTACAACTAATGGCCTGCACTGTCCAAGCAGCTCGAGGCGAATTCACATGCAAATGTGTATGCAAAATGTCCGGGCACTTTGCAGGACATGATACACCATTACTATCAACTCGGAGTTGAATTCACGTGGCAAGACACCTTTATTATACAGCACGTAAACACGGGCGCGGAGGAAAGGGCCTTACCGTCCAGCCGACCGTGCTTGGCACAGGCCTTCACCAGAGACAAGTACTTGTTTGTGTCCAGAGCGACCGACGAGTCTTTACGGAGGCTGGAAAAGAAGAATATAGATTATGAACTGAGTGGAAAACGGAGACAACACTTCATAAGAGTCATACGTCTGAAGCTCCCCTATAACTGCCTTCATAACACAACACTACTGAGGACACGATTATCATTTGTGGGATACATTCCCATCCGTGTGCCGACAGAGATTGGGGTACAGATGGGAGCTCCGAGTTCCCTGCTGTTTTGCCCTGGCATGTTTCGGAAGGTAATTTATCTGAGGAAAGGCCTGCAATAAAGGCAAGGCATGCGGAATCCAGTGGGTTAAAACCCGATTGTGCGTGTCAAATGTTTCATTTTCAAACTGAAAACTTGGAATAGAAGGTATTTACTATGCGGACTACAATACCTTGCCCCTGGTGTGGTAAATATCCCACGGTAGTCCTCACAACCTGTGACCTCAGGGCGGTGAACTGTGCTTTTCTGGAGCTATGTTTTACAGAAGTTAAACAATTAAAGAATAGTGCCTCTTTACCATGTCATTTTGATAACAAATACAACAATACAAAACATAAAATATTTAGAACAACTGGCATGGTAGATCCCAAATCCGACACCTAGTGAGCAGTAAAAAGATAACGAGACACAGCTGCCACGTGATGCCTTGTGAAGAAGTGTTAATAGCTCCAGCGCCTATTTACAATAAAAGGCTGGCTTGAACTAAAGAGCAATTATAAAACATTACTGTAGCTACAAAGCCTAAACTTACGGAGGTCATCTGAGAGCTCTATATATTCACAGGCTCCCTGTTTTGCCCAGTCTGTACCCCATCCTACATGTGTTGGACATGTTTTTGTGCATGTACTTACACTTCTTGCTTCAGGTTCAGCGCCTCTTCTACATTATCGTGGCGACAACACGCGTTGATTAAGGCTGCATAACCACCGACAACCATGTCTGCTTCATACTTGCCTTTCACCTCAAGTGCTTTTTGCAGGTTCTAAAGGGGCGAGAAGAACACAAAGGTGAGATGTACACCTCGGAGAACAAGAAAGCACCTAGCCTTAGAAACCCACCCTTTATGGACTCTTTGGACACATAATGGGTTTTCTATTCCGCCGTAAGTCAGACCTTTGTCTTCTAAACATATCTCTGGTCGTTGCTCGACATGCCACAGAAGGGCACTGTCATGAGCTACCACTGCAGAAATGCTTAACAAAACCACCTTGGAGTTGTGCCAATCTGCCATGATATTTATCCAATGGTGAGAGAGGAAGGCAGAATAAAAGGTGCCATTCAAACCAGTGAGAATCAAGACCAGCACAAACACGCAAGAGGAATACTGTGGTCACAAAAACCGTTCAATACACTACCAACATTCTGCACTGGATTCGAATTCTTTTGTGTTTGACGTGTGCTCATTCAATAAACACCTGGATGTCCAACTGACCACAGATCTCCACATGTTTTCTTTTTTTTGTAATTCTCTGTGTGAAATGCAGCAAACCAATATCTTATGCTGACCATGCACAGACGTGAACAGAAGGGTGTTGGTCACCATACTAAGAGTAAATTCAACTCTTATCATTTCTAGCGCCCGCTGTCAGAGTTCCCGTAGTTAGCAATTGGAAAGAGAACTCAACCGCATACCTGCATTTAAAATGGAGTTTGATTTGTACCTAATTTAAATATAATGTAACCGTACCCGGGCTCCAAACAACCAGCGACTACTAATGCAGAAGATTATCCGCTACGCGGAGTACCCTTCTGTCATCTTGCGCACAGTGCAAGCTCTTTGTGAAGCCACGGGTATGGCCGAGGCTCACACCGAACAAGGAATTGGACAAGAGGCTGGTGATATCCCACAAATTGCAAGCGTACTCCTAAATGAATATGCGCTACAGCTGGACGCCTGCCTGAAAGAGTCAGGAGCCCCTTCATCTCAGAAAGTGCTTTTCCGCCTCCAGCAGGAAAATGGAATTTCAATCATCACATTAACAAGCCAGTCAGATTTGACTTGCAAATGACGGCTTCGTGTATCAGTTGCCTGACAATCTGGATAGGAGAGACCTGAGCCTTGGCTTGAAAGGACATTTGGCATGTATGACAAACCTATCACCGCTGTTGCCATCATTCACGTTGAAGATTACAAACAAAGTCGAGCAAACTCCAAAACATGCCATTCAAGGTGTACATCAAATTAATCTACCTCTACTAATCGAAGTCTGGATTTAATGGTCTTAGAAGAGTATTCATTCATTTGAGTGCTATGCTTTGAGTCTCCAAAAAGCAAATGATGGGTAAGAGAGAACAAATATTTGTATGCATCTCTATTTCGATTTGAGACTGGTTTCCCTATTCTATTTTACTTTCAAATAGACACGGTTTCCTAACCACTTGCATTTAAAGATGTAGAATAATATCTATCAATCTATACTGAAAAAAATAAAGGTTAAGGTAACGTTAGTTAGGTGAACATGTCAGTGACAACATTAACATTTTGAACTAAAAAAAAACACACAGAAATTCATCAGTTACAGTTAGCACAGCTAACTATAACTTGCACCCCGCCATGCACTGCTTATGACCTCATATATTACTCATGACACGTTCTATGACATAATTTATGACATCACTGATGACATCTCAAATAACATCATTGATAACATCGCTGATGACATTATCCAATGACGACGATGTTAGTTTGATTTATAGTTTACATAGTGACGCGTAACTACCATAGTACTTCTTTAGCTAATGTCTTAAAGCCTATTCCGGCTAATGGGTGTAAGTATTTACAAAGAGTTACAAATGTTTTCACTGAAGAGTAACCCTGTGTGAAGGTGACAGTAGACAACTTGAGTTTAGCATGTGCCACATACGTTTTTAGGCTCTGTAGAAAAAGTTTGCAACAGGGCAAAGATTCTGCATGAAACATACTAAGTATTGTAATCAGCCTTCAGTTATTAGACAGAATCATCTCAGCATGGCAATTTCCATGTAAAATAGAAGACCGTGTGCATCAGGTATTAATCTATATACATGTGCTTGTTTTGCTTCAGAAGATGATTTATCTGTAAAGTTTTCACCACAGTATAAAGGCTGCATGTAGTATAATCTTTAGCACCTTCAGACATTGTTTATTTTAACCAAGTAGAGTCTTTTTTGCCAAGTGTTGCATGAGTGTACACTGTTCTTAGTAGATACTCTATAATACTCTGTAGTATATTTCTAATGACGATTTCACCAACTGCAAACAGTGTGGTAAAGTAAACTCTCTCCCAAGAGTGAATTCTGTTTACAGGACTCCCTTCACTACTCAGACCAACTTAATTTCTCAATGTCATTTCGGTGACTGTCATGAGTTTGCTACAGATAAAAGCTATCCGTAGTAGGGCATTCGTTTTGGAACAGACGCTAAGTATTTATAGGAACTTGGCTTTCACTGAACAGTTGTATGCAGACTGAACACCGTATGCAATGAGGGTTTCCCATATATCTGTGGTTGATTGTTAATGTCAACTATGCTACTCATGTAGTCACTGGTATAGAGTAAGTCTGGGCGGTTGTGCACTCCGCATTACACAGAGCTTGACAAGTTCCGAGAAACTTCGCTTGAGTAGCGGAGTTTTTTTCCTTGCTCGCGTTAGTCAACGTCAAGTTGGCGAGCAAGAAAAATCCACTTCCCGGCGAGATTTTTCCATGTTCGCGATCGTCAACATCAAGGTTGGCGAGCGCGAGCCTGGAAAATCAACATCCTGGCGAGATTTCTCAACGCAGGCGGTCAGATTTCTCATTGCGAGTGGTCGCGCATGCTCGTGACTGCTTGTGTTGAGAAACCGCCTGTTTGCGTTGAGAAAGCTACCGCTTGAGTGAAAATCTACTCTTGCGGCAGAAACTAAGCAGTGCCCGCTTGCACTGTGCATGGTGCCGTTTGCGATGATTGCAGAGCTGACAAGCACCTGGCACTGAAAATCACAGCAAACGGCATTTATCTACCGCACTCCGCTGCTCGTGGAACTTCGCATAGCGAAGCAGAGTTTTTTTTACACTTTGTAGAATTCCGCGAACTCCGCCCAGGCTTATCATAGTCAATGTGGCCCTGCTCCCCAAGCCATTACAGGCCCCAGGGAGCCCATCCCCAGGGCCTTTTTTTTTATTGAGGAAGATGAGGGGCTGCATGGCCACCCTTCGTGGGCCACCCTACCTCAGCCTTGTTAGGCCCAGATAACCCTAAACCCAGGGCAGTTTTTTTCTCTTTAAGATGGGGGCACATGCCTCCCTCCCCAAACCTCAATAGGCCCTGGGTACACATCCCCCAGGTCCACTACTTAAAATAAAAGGGAAGGGGGCCACACGTCTCCCCTCTGAGCCTTTTCCACCAAGGTGACCCCATGCCCCAAGGCCCACATTATTAAAGGAGGGTGCCCTTGTGCCCACCCAGGGCACCCACCATACATATGTTGGGAGCCACAGATGGAAGACCAAGACCCCTGTGGGTTCAGTCTGCGCCCTACTTGCTGTGGGAGCCAACATTGCTCCCGTCCGCAGGGAGCAGCTATTTTGTTTGACAAGTTTCGACCCCAGGGGTTGGCTCTCTGGGGCCTGTGATGGCTCGGGGAGGGGGGGTGTGCGATTCCACTCCCCATTTTGAGAATTTTTGGCACCATGGGTGGGCTACCCGGGTCTTTGACCGCTCGGGAAGGGGAGCAGCATGGCCTCCCCCTCCCCGTATTCAATCATTTTGGTCCCAGAGGTGGGCTACCAGGGTGTGTGATGGCTTGGGGAGGGGGATGCACCCCCCACCCTCATTCAATAATTTTGGCCTTGGGGGTGGGCTTCCTCGGGCCTATAAAGTCTAGGAGAGGGGAGTAGCAAGACCCCTTTTCATTAATAAAACAAACCGGACCTGGTCGGCATCTTTTTTTATTTTACGATCCAGCGAGATTGCGGCAAGTTTTTTTTTTTTTCCCCCCCCACCTTAGTAGGTGGGCAGAGGGCCTAGGTTGTCAGTTTATCCCTACCGTGTGTGTGTGTGTGTGTATATATATATATATATATATATATATATATATATATATATATATATATATATATATAAATTCACTGAAAAAACCATAGGTTTCACACAAGTTATAGTTAGCTGTACATTTCACTCGTAAAAAAACAATGAAATTCCACGTTATAGTTAGTGCAGGCAACTATAACTCACGCGACCGCAATCTTCTGCTGATGACATATGTGTCTTTATGAAAAAAAAATATTTGTAATATATGTATAGCTAAAATTTAATGGAAGAAGACATGGGCAAATAAGTGTCTAAATACAGTATTAGCATCAGCAGAGGATTGCGGTCGCGTGAGTTATAGTTGCCTGCACTAACTATAACGTGGAATTTCATTGGTTTTTTACGAGTGAAATGTACAGCTAACTATAACTTGTGTGAAACCTATGGTTTTTTCAGTGAATTTGCAAGGTTTTTTAAATGCTAATTCCTAACTATAACGTGTGTGAAACCTATGGTTTTTTCAGTGAATTTGTACGGTTTTTTAAATGCTAAGTTACTTTACGCAGTTTGTGCCGTGCGCGCCCACTTCACGCAGTTCGTTCCGTGCACGCACGGTGCGCTTCGCGCACCGCGCGCCCACTTAACGCAGTTAGTGCCATGCACGCACGGTGGGCACGCGGTGTGCTACGCACACCGCGTGCCCACGTTATGCTGGATGGGCCATGTACGCACGATGCCCTTCGCGCACCGACGCACACGGAGGACATATTATGCGCTTCGTTGTGAAAGGTTATCTATTAAATGTTCACTAAAGTTAATATGCAATGCACAAAAGGTGACCTGCGGGCACCTTTAGCACACGGGGGGAGGGGGGAAATATGGATTTTGTTTTTTTTTATTTTATTTTTTGCCGTACGCGTACGGTAAGCGCATTCGGCGTTTTAAAAAAAAAAAAAAAAAATTAATTTTGGCCTTGGATGGCCTTCTGGGACACCATAACCAAGGCTAGGTGGTTAGGAGCTGTCTAGCCTGCCCCTTTTCATGATATCCAACTTTGTTTTTCCTCCCCCCCTCAGAGTGCGAGAGAGAAAATGGCGGCCGACACTTCCTGGTTTCGACCGATTCGAATGTTTACTAAGATCTAACAGCCAATCAGAATCGCGCTCGCGCACGGCACCGTACGCGTACGGTAAGCTTACGGTGCGCGCTCGGAGCGCGCTTACAGATATATATATTGATTTAAATGCTATTTTCTTAGGAACTACTGAACAGATTTACACCAGACCTACAAAAGGCACTTCCTTGACCTGAGGACTACCTCTCTGCCAAATTACAAGTAATTCTGTTCAGCCGTTCGGGCTGTAGCGGTGTCTAAAGGTCCTATGGAAAAATGCATGGGGAAAACGCGTTTTGGGACCCCCCTTTTTTCTCAGCCCCCGCTTGACGAATCCCCCCCCGAGACTTTCAGGGTAGGAGCGGAGCGTAGCGCCCTATTAGTTTTGAAAATTTCGCGAGGATTCGTCGACCGGCGCCAAAGTTATTCCAAATAGAATGTTGCGGATTTCCTATGGAAACAGGGTCCTAACTAGAACTACCTACTGGCGACCGCCAGTAGGTAATATATATATATATATATATATATCTACTGGCGGTCGCCAGTAGATAGTTATAGTTAGGACCGTGTTTCCATAGGAAATCCGCAACATTCTAATTGGAATAACTTTGGCGCCGGTTGACGAATCCTCGCGAAATTTTCAAAATAGGTGGGGCGCTCCGCTCCTACCCTGAAAGTCTCGGGGGGATTCGTCAAGCGGGGGCTGAGAAAAAAGGGGGGTCCCAAAACGCATTTTCCCCATGCAATTTTCCATAGGGACCTTTAGTCCAAGGTACAGCCCGAACGGCTGAACAGAATTACTTGAAATTTGGCAGAGAGGTAGTCCTCAGCCCAGGGAAGTGCCTTTTGCAGGTCTGGTGTCAATCTGTTCAGTAGTTCCTGAGAAAATCAAAAGTAAAATCATATATGAGGGCGGAGCCTAACCACACATCTCGTCCTGAGATCCGATTGGCTGTCAGCACTTCATCCAAGAAGTGTTGGCAGCCATCTTGGGACCAATATACATGATAGCACCTCATTAAAAAGCATTGCAGTTAATAGAAGGTTTTAAGACTTTAGTTACATTATAAATCATTTGTTGATGGTACCATACTCATTTTAGGAATTGTGGTATGTTCTAAGGTGATTTCACCATGTGAAAAAGCCTTCTGCTGGGATATCATGATTGAGAGAAAAATATTTTCTCATGCTTTTCCCACAGAGGTTTGGAAGGTGATCTATAAGCTAAACTGAGAGCTTATTTTCTGTAAATTCACATTATCTTTCTCAGTCATGTGAGAATGAAGTCTGACATTCTCAGTAAAATATGTACATTCAACAAGGGCAGAGACTGTCAGTTGATTCCTTTGTGTTCTACTGCAGCTTCCCAGAGTGTTCCAAAGAACAACTAGAGCGCTAACAGTCCTACTTATGATAAACGTATGGCACACCTGAAGCCATCTTGCTAGGATTAAAGTGGTCACTCTTAAAACATTTAATTTAAAAAGGAACAAAATGAGGGGGTTCATTTTTCCATAACAAGTATGATTAGTGCTGCAGAAAGAAAAACTAGGGCACATTTTGACTTCTGAAATCCTCTTTTATTTCATTAAAAAATTCTGACATGCAGACTGAAACATGCACTTTCAATACAAGCAGCAGTTTTCCCTGGTGAGCAGTAGCTTTACTACAGTGATCTAATGAGCAAAAAGAGTGCTAACATTCTGAATTTATGGCAAATGTGTGACACATCTGAATGCCTTCTTGATGGAATCAAAGTAAAAAACTGAAAGTATTTCCTACTGAGGAGACTGCAGTAAATGAGGAAATTAGGAAACTTCATAACAAATAAGTCTCCCAAGATGGCCACCAGAGACAAAAGAGCCCAAATGTAGCCCAAATATCACCCAGATGTAGCCCAAGTATAGCCCAATGACAGAATATCCCAGAGTGTTCTTAAAAACAACTAGAGCGCTTACTGTCTTCATTATGACAAAAGTAGGACACACCTGAAGCCATCTTGATTGGAATAAACTGGTAACACTTAAAACATTTAATTTAAAAAGGAACACAATGAGGGGGTTCATTTTGCCATAGAATCAAAGTAAAAAACTGAAAGCATTTCCTACTGAGGAGACTGCAGTACATGAGGAAATTAGGAAACTTCATAACAAATAAATCTCCCAAGATGGCCACCGGAGACAAAAGAGCCCAAATGTAGCCCAAAATCACCCAGATGTAGCCCAAATATAGCCCAATGACAGAAGTGTGCAAAACACTTATTATTTTGTGTTTTTGCAGTGTTATATAGTGCAGACTTGTCAGGTATTGGAGTGCTTTACATGAGCATTGGTTACATCACACAAAAACAAATTCATTTTGGTTGTAGACATGGGCAGACTAAGTGATTTGACCAGAATCACAGAATGTCGAGCTGAAGCAGAAACTCCAACCTGGTTCCCCAGTTGCAAAGTCTGCATTTCTGGAAGTAACACCACATCCTCTCCCCTAAGTGCAACATTTAATCAAGAGGTCAACTGGATAAAAAAACATAAAGATAACAAATAATTTAAAAGTGCTTTGTTGCTATTTGAAAACTCAGAAAATATGTCCTTATTTTAGTCTTTTAAAGCACTAACCATAATTTTGATGCCAATATGACCCTCTCATATATGTAATTTCTAAAGGAAATGCTCTAGGTATTACAGTTTTGATTACATCAAGATGACGTCAGGCGTTCCACACTTTTGTAATAAATATAGAATATTAGCAATCTAGTTGTTCATTAGGATACTGTTGAGCGGCAGAGGCCAGGGGCACGGACTCTGAAAATTGAAGGCAGGTAGGAGGGTGCAAAGGCAACAATTTAACCACACTGAGCAGGCAGGAAGGGCCATGGCAGCACAACAGACTATGGAGGGCAGTGGAAAGGGGGGCAGGGGCAACAAACCAACAACACAGGACTTGCAAGAGAGGCTGTGGCAATGTAATAGACCATTGTGGGCAGAAGGAAGAGGCAATGGTTGTACAACCATACATGCCAACAGACCCGATTCAGCCAGGAAACGTCCAATGTTTTTAAGCTCAAATGGGCTTTATTTGATCTGTCTCCTGTCTACAATCTCCTCTTTTTCAATGTAACTCAAAGGGGAAAATCAATACCCCAGTTTTTTTTCAAAATCTCCCTCTTAACAAGTTCAAAATGTTCGCAAGTATGGTACATTGGATCATGGAAGGAAATGGGGTAGGGACATGGACTTGGATAACAGAGGACAGGAGGGACATGGAGAGGTGCACCAAACTGACCCTGCAGGGCAGGCATCAGGGTTTGCAGCAGCACAATACACCACACAGGGCATGCGGGACGGGAGTGCAGCACAACAATCCATAGAAAGCAGGAGGGAGGGGACAGGACCATGCACATGGACAACAGAGAACAGAGGAGCAAGAGGCAATGGTAGCTAGCTGACCATAATGGACAGACAGGAGAGAAAGCTGCAGCATAACAGACCATAAAGGGCAGGAGGGACGGATCAGGGGCATTATAATGGAACAGACATGCCAGGAGGGAGGGAGTAGGGGTCTGCACATGTAAACAGAGGGCTGGGGGCAAGGGGGCAGGGCAGGAGCAGCTAGATAGCCATGGAGGTCAGGCAGGATGGGCACTAGAAACAAGACACACCATGGAGAGCAACAATGAGACTATGGTGGCATACACACAGACCATGGAGGGAAGGTGGGAGGGGGTCAGGGGCAGCTAACTGACCACACAGGGAAGGTGGGAGGGGTCATGGCAGCACAGAAGACCATGCATGGCAAGTGGGAGGGTTAGTGGCAGCACAATGGCTATGATGGGCAAGAAGGAGGGTGCAGGGGCATGCACAAAGGACGATGGAGGATAGAAGGGAGGGTCAGGTCCTGTGCACAGACAACAAAGTTCAGGGGAAGGGGCCTCACAACAGACCGCACGGGGCAGGCAGGAGGAGCAGTTGCAGCACAACAGACCAGGGAGGGCAGAAGGGTGTGGCAGTACAATGAACCATGTAGGACAGGAGGAAGAGGATAGGAGCATGGCATGTGGACAGGCAGGGTGGAGGTGGCAAGGACAGGTTACAGTCATCTGACAATGCTAGGCAGGTGGGAGGGGAGTGGCAGCTCAACAGAACACTCAGAGTAGATAGGAGTGGCAGGTCCATGGAACATGGTGGGCAAAAAGGATGGAGCAAGGGCATGCACAAAGACATCGGAGGGCAGGGGAAGGAGAATAGGGGCAGCAAGCTAAGCACAGAGTTTAAGCAGGAGGTCAATGATGGGGCATAGAATTGGGCAATGGAGGGCAGGAGGAGGGGACTGGTACATCATACTAAATTGAGGGCAGTGGCAGCACATCAGACCATGCATGGCAGGAGGGAGGAGGCTAGTCCATGGATTCACACAACAGAGGATAGGGAGGAGGGGGATGGGGCAGCAAGCTAACTGTTCAGAGAAGGCGGGTATTAGGAACTTTATTGTTTTTAAAACGTGTGTCTGTACGAACTACTTAAAATATGAACAAGTATGCAGCATAATATCACTTTTATTCAGGAAGAAGAGGACGTTTGTGACTGTGACTCCGGGCTCACTTGGCAGAAACACCCCCTGACCCTCCACCCCCTATCGCAAAATGTAATGCCCGTGAAAAGGGTAGGTGAACACAGTGTTATATAGAACATAGTCCTGAGAGCACGATTGAAAATGAAAACTAGATATAGTGTATGGTATAAACTATGCACCAAAAAGTGTGATATAAGATGAACCGGGCGTGAAATATAATATGCAATACATTGTGCGCAATTACAGATTCATTGGAGAGCGTGAGATAGCACAGGCACTAGCGCGTGCTATGCGATGTGCGCCTTGGAGTGTAATATGCACAGGGCAGTGTTGTGTAACCTAAATAGTCTCTAAAGTTGTAATATAAAATATGTGCTGGGGAGTGTAACGTTGCATATGCACTGTGACAAAGATATGGATCCCAGATTGTAATATGTATGGCATAGCACTGTGCGTTATAACATAGGCATCGAGGAAGGCACGTTAGATGGGGCAATATAACCCGTGCGAAGACAAGTGTGGCATGACATATTCACGGGGTGGTGTTACAGTGCACATGGGCTAGAGAGTGTCATAGCATATGCACTAGCTGGTGGAATACAACGCAGAGGTGTGTGGCACTCGGCAGGCAATGGTGGGTGTAACACAGCATTGGGCTCTGCCAGGAGCGCGCTGTGACTCTCAAGTGATGTTCGTCCCCTTTCCAGAGCGTGAAATAAAAAGTATTACACATCCGGCAGTGGATGTGTGTTTTATTAACCGTGAGGGGGGTTTCTTACATAGTTTGTCGAGTTTTTGTCGAATCCCCTTTGAATGGCTTGGTGTGCATGTGTATTAAACGTGCCCGTCAATAGCTACCCATGTTTGTACAAATAAACGACAAGGGTGTCTACCGGGATTAGGCACGGTAGGGCATCAGACATGTCAGAGCTTCACTAGTGGTGTAAATACATTCCACGTGGATTCATCGTATGCATAGTCGCCTTTTAATGAATATCACTCAAATCGTCATGGTGATAGGTACGTACGGTTTGTCCAGCATGTCCTAGGTGTGTCTATAAATATATGTTTTTTAAAAATAATAAAAAACAGTGGCCGGCCCTGAGGATTGGGGTCAAAAAAATATAATTAGGAGACAGGCCCTGGGGGATGGGGTCATCAGGGCCAATAAATTAGAATAGGAAGGGGAACCACACTGCACCCCTTCTTAAAAAATTAAAATAAATAAAAGACTGGCATCGTGCCGGAGGCCACGCCCCCTCCTTGCAGCACTCTGCAAACGCGCCCCCTGGCGAGTTGTAAGTTGGGGAATTAATTCCTCTTCAATACTGAGGGTCCCTGAGGGCCAACTAGCCCAACAGGCATCTCCAGTATGCGCCAGGGAGCTGCGCTGCAGACAGGTGTTCTGAGGCCAAGCCCCTTTTTACACCTCTCTGCAACGCAGCTCTGTGGCGCTTACTGGAGGTACCTAGTGGTCTAGTTTGACCCTAGGGACCCTTAGGATTCAAGGGGACTTAATCTCTCAACTTAGAACAGCCACAGGGCGCGTTTACACAGTGAAGGGAGGGGACGGGGTCTGAGGTGACGTGTGCAAACACGCACTATGGCACGTTTTAAATTGGGGATATAATTTCCCTTCAATACGGAGGGCCCCTGGGGGCTAACTAGCCCACCAAGTGCTTCCAGTAAGCGCCACTGAGCTGCATTGCAGAGAGGTGGTCCAGGCTGTGCCACTTTTTACACCTCTCTGCAACGCAGCTCTGTGGCACTTACTGGAGGTACCTAGTGGGCTAGTTGGACCCTAGGGACCCTCAGGATTCAAATGAACTTAATCTCCCAACTAAAAACGGACACAGGGCGTGTTTACACAGTGGTGAAGGGAGGGGACGGGGCCTGAGTTAATGTGTGCAAAAACGCCCTGTGGCCTATTTTAAGAGGTAGTTTTAATTCCCCTGCCCTATTATATACTAGGGGCTTACAGAGGAGGTCATGCTAATCACAGGGGGACCCCAACGCATAATGTTCCCTAGTGTATGTAGGTGTTTTCACTGTATTCTAAGTGTCTTTTAACATAGCACTGGCTCTAGGACTGGTTAGTCGGACTCGGTTACCACCAGTATCCGTCTGAAAAAGTTGAGGGTACAGGATGATTTTGCAACAAGGATTCTTTCTGCTCTTCTTTTTGTTCTTTCTGCACGTTATCCTTCTTCCTGCACTTTTCTTCGTCTTTGAGGACTTCTGTTGCTTGTTTCTGCACTTCTTTTTTTTCTTTCTGTGCATTTTTTCTTCTTTCTTCACATGTCCTATCTCTGTAGGCATAGTTAGAAATTAGCATTAAAAAAACCTTTGAAATTCACAGAAAAAACCATAGGTTTCAGGGGTGTTATAGTTAGCTGGACTTTTCACTTGTACAAAACCATTGAAATTCCCCCGTTATAGTTAGTTCAGCTAACTATAACTCGCGCACCCGCAATGCACTGCTGATGACGTCACATATTACATCACTCATGACATGGTCAGTGACATCACTCATGACATCACTGATGACATCTCAAATGACATCACTGAAGACATCACTGATGACATCATCCTTGTGATAGAGTGGCAGACCTCCTCTCACCCTAATATAACCTTTGATACACACATTCAAAAATAGAGACTAAAAATTTCAAAACAATGGACATACCAATAACAGTTACAACAACCTCTTCAGTAATTCTAAGATCCACATACACTCATTCACCAACAGTCCAATACAGTCACTCATACATGTACTCACTCATCATATGTACTCATACACCTATACATCCTGTTACACAATGCCACTCATCCATAGAGTTACTCACACACATAGTCACTCATGCTAATAAAGAATCAAACATACATTTACTTGCATATACAGTTATACACACACCACCACACTTACTTCTACGGAAACTTACACATACTTAGTCTTTTAAACAATCACTTATAGAAACACATACTTATTCATACAGGAACTCTTTCAATCTCTCACTCTCACATATACTCACTTATATACACCAATAGTCACATATACTAGTTTAAAACATATGTAGTTACTCATAAAGACACTATTGAGACAGTCATTCACTCACTACCACACCCATACACACACTCATCCACCCATACAGTCCTGCACACATGCTGTCTTCAACACATACAGTGAGTCACTCATTCATGCACCTATGCACTATGTAATACCCCCACCGAACCATGCAGACACTCAGACTGATACTCAAAAAACCAACTAATAACCTATATAGACACCCATGTAGCTACTCACCAACCCATGCAGCCACTTATACACAAAGTGAGAGACTGATACAGATATTTACATATTTAAACATTACTCACTAAGCCATGTATTCACTATGATACACTTAGTCAGTTACACAATCAATTTTTCAAAAACAAATCATCCATTTAGACACTTATATACCCATTTATTCTTCCATCGACCTTGAGATATACATATATAAAACATATTTAATTTTCAGAAAAACAGTCATTCACTGGATGATGTCATCAGTGATGTCATCAGTGATGTCATTTGAGATGTCATGAGTGATGTCACTGACCATGTCATGAGTGATGTAATATGTGACGTCATCAGCAGTGCATTGCGGGCGCGCAAGTTATAGTTAGCTGAACTAACTATAACGGGGGAATTTCAATGGTTTTGTACAAGTGAAAAGTCCAGCTAACTATAACACCCCTGAAACCTATGTTTTTTTCAGTGAATTTCTGAGGTTTTTTAAATTGCCAATTCCTAACTATAACGTGCCTGAAACCTATGGTTTTTTCTGTGAATATATATATATATATATATATATATAATCTACTGGCAGTCGCCAGTAGATAGTTATAGTTAGGACCGAGTTTCCATAGGAAATCTGAAAATTCTATTTTGAATAACTTTGGCGCCGGTTGACGAATCCTTGCGAAATTTTCAAAACTAATGGGGCGCTCCGTTCAGCTCCTACCCTGGAAGTATCGGGGTGATTCGTCAAGCGGGGGCCGAGAAAAAAGGGGGGTCCCAAAACGCGTTTTCCCCATGCATTTTTCCATAGGACCTTTAGTCGAAGGTACAGCCCGAACTGCAACAGAATTACTTGAAATTTGGCAGAGAGGTAGTCCTCAGGTCAGGGAAGTGCCTTTTGCAGGTCTGGTGTCAATCTGTTCAGTAGTTCCTGAGAAAATAGCATTTAAAAGCATATACATATCTATAAGTGCGCACCGTGCGCGCACCGTGCGAGCACCCTAACGTGCGCGAGCGTAATTCTGATTGGTGGTTACATGTTCGTCAACGTTCGAATCGGTCGAAATCAGGAAGTGTCGGCCGCCATTTTGTTTGTTTTCAGTGCGAGAGTGAAAAAGGAAGGTGGCAAACGTGAAAAGGGGGCAGGGTAGAGAGTTCCTGACCCCCTAGCGTTTGTCAGGGGGTCCCTGAAGGCAGAAAAAAAAAATGTAATTTTTTTTTTTTAAAATCGCGGGGGTGCGCGCACCGTGCGCGCACGGTGAACCCCCCCCAAATTTTTTTTAATACGTAGTTTGTTGTAAAATAAATATATAATAAAAATAATAATACATAAATAAATTAGCATTTAAAAAACCGTACAAATTCACTGAAAAAACCATAGGTTTCACACACGTTATAGTTAGGAATTAGCATTTAAAAAACCTTGCAAATTCACTTAAAAAACCATAGGTTTCACACGTTATAGTTAGGTGGATATTTCACTCGTAAAAAAACCAATGAAATTCCCCCGTTATAGTTAGTTGAGATAACTATAACTCGCGCGACCGCCACTCTATCACAAGGATGATGTCATGAGTGATGCCACTGACCATGTCATGAGTGATGTAATATGTGACGTCATGAGCAGTGGATTGCGGGCGCGTTAACTGCGTTAACTGGGCGCGCACGCCATGAATGGCGTAAAGTAACTTAGCATTTAAAAAACCGTACAAATTCACTGAAAAAACCATAGGTTTCACACACGTTATAGTTAGGAATTAGCATTTAAAAAACCTTGCAAATTCACTGAAAAAACCACAGGTTTCACACATGCTATAGTTAGCTGTACATTTCACTCGTAAAAAACCAATGAAATTCCCCCGTTATAGTCAGTGCAGGCAACTATAACTCACGCGACCGCAATCTTCTGCTGATGACATATGTGTCTTTATGAAAAAAAAATATTTGTAATATATGTATAGCTAAAATTTAATGGAAGAAGACATGGGCAAATAAGTGTCTAAATACAGTATTAGCATCAGCAGAGGATTGCGGTCGCGTGAGTTATAGTTGCCTGCACTAACTAGAACGGGGGAATTTCATTGGTTTTTTACGAGTGAAATGTACAGCTAACTATAACATGTGTGAAACCTATGGTTTTTTCAGTGAATTTGCAAGGTTTTTTAAATGCTAATTCCTAACTATAACGTGTGTGAAACCTATGTTTTTTTCAGTGAATATATATATATATACATCTACAAACCTCTCACCGGAACTTGTAAGGAAGGGGCCACACCAGTCAAAGTTGCTTTAGAATACTTTATTTCGGCAGAGCAGCAAGACGCGTTTCGACCTCACACGGGGAGATATATATATATATTTTTTTTTTATATGTTCAGAATAGGAGACTAGGTCCCAAAGTCCTGTAATGGCTAGACGCAACATTTTTCTCATATTACAGGTAGCCCATTAGAGCGCTTGCTTCCGCAAGAGCATGATGGCCCAAGGGTAAAAAAAAAAGCTCTGTGGGCCAATGAGAATGCTCTATTTTTAAATTGTTGCTCCCACGAGTCTCTATCGAGACTCTCGCGGACCCAACCGTCCTGACGAACCAGTTAGTTCGGCGGGATGACGTAGCGGTGTCTATATAGACACCGCCCCTGCACGCTGACATCAGTTCTGACACGACTTTCCACGCCAGAAGCGCAGAGCCATGCAAGACACTGACCACTGGTGCGCAAAACTAGGGCCCTGCAAGGGAGTCCCTGTCCCTAGAAGTTAGTTTGCAGAGTCGGCAGGATGGGTGGGGCGTAAGGAATCTATAACCAACATATGCCTCTTACAGATACATCGTTACCGAAGGAAAGTAACTTGTTCATCTGAAAGACTGTTTGTTATAGATTCCTTACTTTAGAATAGATACCCCAGCAATTCCTGCCCCGGAGGAGGGGCTACGAACTAAGTTCACACCAAAAAGTCCTGGAGGACAGAACAGGACAAAATAGCCATCTGGACTTGGCTGTCCAGGCAGGAATGTCTGGCGAACGTGTGCAAGGATGCCCATGTGGCTGCCTGACAGATGCCTCTGATCTCCGCCTCTCCGAGATGGCCGCCCCCTACCAGGAGTGACACATCTGATACCACTGTGAGGTCTGGTTGGGGAAGGGAGTGGGATCTGCCTCTGACCCAAGCTTGGTTTGTTAACCACCACTGCAGCTGTTGCGTAGTCCCCTCCGAGGATCGGATTGCCCTGATGCTGCGCCCACTGGAACTTCAGGTCCCACTGCAAAGCCCGCATATGCCATATTGCATGATCCACCAGCAGGATGCAGGCCATGAGGCCCTGCAGCCTCAGGGGCATTCTTACCGAAATCTGGGATAGAGGCTGACACATCATTATCATAGCCCGAATATTCCAGACTCGCTGCTCTGGAGGATAGGCCCAAAACTGCACTGTGTCCAGAACTGCCCCAAAGAAAGGGAGCGTCTTAGAGGGAGTCAGGTGTGAATTCGGCACATTGATAGTGAACCCCAGCGAATGTAGGAGGTGCGCCGTAGTCTGGAGGAGGGAGACGAGAGTCTGGGGCGAGCCCGCCTTCAACAGCCAGTCGTCCAGATAGGGAAAGGCTGGAACCCCTAATCTGCGCAGATGAGCTGCGACCAACGCCATCACTTTCGTGAACACCAGAGGGGTGCTGGTAAGGCCAAAGGGGAGCACGGTGAACTGAAAATGCTTGTGGCCTATCGTGAACTGCAGATGGCGCCAGTGGGCTGGCAGGATGGGGCTGTGAAAATAGGCGTCCTATAAGTCCAAGCCCACCATCCAGTCGCCAGGGTTGAAGGCAGACAGGACCTGAGCCAGGGTTAGCATTTTGAACTTCTCCTTCCGGAGGAAGCGGTTGAGGGCCAGGAGGTCTAGAATAGGATGCAGGCCTTTGTCCTTCTTGGGCACCAGAAAGTAGCGGGAATAGCAACCACAACCTACTTCTGGCGTTGGAACCCTCTTGATGGCTCCGTTGGCCAAGAGAGCCGAAACTTTCTGGTGGTGAAGTGCCAAATGATCCTCTGATGTGCGATCCAAAGACGGTGGTATGGAGGCAGAGGTAGTCTCGAAGGGGAGGGAGTAGCCCCTTCGGACTATTTGCAAAACCCACCTGTTCGACTTGATGGTCTGCCAGTGGGGGAGGTGATAGCGCATCCTGCTGCCCACTGGCTTCTGATGGCCCTGAAAGGTTGGACTAGGAAGGTTTGGAGGCTGCTGGAATGGCTGACACGCTATTTACACTTGAGGCGGAAGCCGGGGGTCTGCTCCTTAGCTTTTTAAAAATTGTATTCTTTGCACTGTTTTGTTTGACATTTTAACCGCTATTGTTGTCCTACCTGCTGCTTCTGCTTCGCGCACTGCTGGGGGAAGGTCAACCTCCCGGCATCGTCACCTCTGACGTGATTCGGGGCCACGCCCCTTTTGATTAGCCACGCCCCCTCCTCTTCCCCCTTACTATGCTCATTGCTCGGAAGCGCAGCGGACGAGCGCAGCGGGCACTTCCTCGGCACGCCGAAGACACGCCAAAGACTAGCCCGTCTGTGCCCGTCTGTGCCCGGTTGGGCATAAGGCATACCACTCTGCTTAACACGTCCAGCCCCCGGGCCCCTTTACACAGGTATTCGCGGGACACACTGCTTGCATTACGCATGGCCAGACACCCCAGCTGTTGCTATTATTGGACTGAGGGTTCTACATTTAGACATTGTCGTGTCTGTCGCCCGCATAACACCCGTAAGGATCCTGACCCATTAACTATGGCTCTGCTTAATTGCAGATCACTGCCTTGTCATGCTACGGAGGTTCACTCCGTCCTTGTGGACCACAGTCTTGATGTCTTATTCCTGACGGAAACGTGGCTGACTTCAGGTTCCGACCCCGACATTATCAACGCTCTCCCCCCTGGATACCTCATGTTCCATCTTGATAGGCCGGATGGGAGAGGGGGTGGAGTGGCCATTGTCTATAGAGACACACTCTTATGCAAAGCGGTAGACTGTGGCATCAACAACGCTGAAAGTTGTCAGTTTACCCTTTGCGTCTCCTCCACTGTCTCTATCTCTGGTCTCCTTGTGTATCGGCCCCCCGCTACGTTAGGGAACTTTGTGGATTCTTTCATGGAGGCTGTTATCCCCTTGGCTGCTGCTTCGTCCAACTTTGTCATTCTTGGGGATTTCAACTTCCATTTTGACGACCCCAATGACGTAGTAGCAAGGGATTTTTTAAGTTCGCTCAGGGCATTGGACCTACATCTAGTTAATATGGGAGCTACTCATATTAGAGGTCATCAGCTTGATGCGGTTTTTGCCAATTCTGCGAACCTACTGGCTCTCCAGATGCTGGCTCTCCCTTGGACTGATCATCATCTCATTCCGTTTAGCTGGTTGCTGGGGAACCGGAGTGACCCCGCACCAAGACAATATATTGTGGAACGACTCTGGTCGAAGCTCCCGGTGGACAGTTGGGCGGAAGAACTGGCTAAAACCTGTCCTCACCCTGTAGATGACCCCAACATCGCTGATCAGCTCTTGGGCGACTGGCTGACTAA
The DNA here is from genome assembly GCF_964204655.1 of Triturus cristatus. NCBI lineage: Eukaryota > Metazoa > Chordata > Amphibia > Caudata > Salamandridae > Triturus > Triturus cristatus. The sequence continues at coordinate 1,633,599,557 of NC_140589.1, read as the reverse complement.
TTCTCTGGACTTACTGATCCCGAATAAAAGGAGACTTGTCAGGGAGAGAAGAACTGGCTCTGCCCCCTGGTATACCCCCGAACTTAGGTGCATCAGAACCTCTTGTAAAAGGCTTGAGCGTGCTTGGAGGAGAGAGCAGACGGAAGAAAGCCGGGCCAATTACAAAGGGGAGCTGAGGAAATATAAAAGCGCACTGAAGGACGCTAAAAAGATTTTCTTTAGTAACAGGATTGAGAGAGCAAGCAATTCTTCTGGAGAATCGTTTAAAATCTTCAAGGAACTCCTGAAAGCCCCAGTCCCTCCAGTACTGTATGATAACCCCAAAGAAAAATGTGAGGAACTGGCCAGTTTCTTCCATTCAAAAATAGAGAAAATCTTATTTTCCCTTCCCACTATTCCTCAAAGCCATGAACCGGTTACTAGCCGCACAAGTCACTCGATTGAGCTAGCATCTTTTGGCCCCTTCTCGGAGGAGGAGGTGACAAAAGTCCTGTTGGAGATGAAGAGTGGCTCCCCGAGTGACCCTGTTCCCATAAAACACCTCAAGTTCGTGGCTAACACCTTGTCCACTCCTCTGACTGATCTCTTGAACCTCTCACTCGCTCAGGGCACAGTGCCCCAGAGATGGAAAAAGGCTGTGGTGAAAGCCCTATTGAAAAAACCAGGACTGGATCCATCCAATTTGACCAACTTCAGGCCTATTTCACTTCTGCCTGGTTTTTCGAAAATTGCAGAAAAGTTGGTCAACCGTCAGCTCTCTCACCATCTTGAGTCTAACCACCTGCTAGGAGACTCCCAGACTGGTTTCCGTCCCGGCCATGGAACAGACACTGCCCTGCTGGCAGTAGTGGAGGAGGCAAGGAGCACTCTGGATACAGGAGGGTCAGTGGCAGTGATCCTCTTGGACTTGAGTGCTGCCTTTGACACCGTGAGTCATCAGGTGCTCCTCCAACGTCTGTCAGAGGTAGGTGTCTCAGGGACGGCCCTGAAATGGTTGGAATCCTTTCTTTCTGACCGTTTCTACCAAGTCTGGGAAGGGTCAGAGCAATCTGCCCTAATCCCTCTTCAATGTGGAGTCCCGCAGGGCTCATCGCTGAGCCCTACCCTATTAAATATATATATGACTCCACTTGAAAGAGTGGTCGCCCCTTCGGGGGTGAAGATCATCAGCTACGCTGATGATACTCAGCTGGTGGTGGGCCTCACTCAGCTGGCGGAACAACCTGAGGTGTTACACGACTGCCTTGCCAATGTTTTTCGTTGGATGTCTATCTCCACTCTTAAGCTTAATGGAGGTAAAACCGAGCTGATGCTCCTGGGCAACTCCAGCCCCTCCATTATTGCTAGCTGCTGGCCCCGGTCTCTTGGCGACCCACCATCCCCCAAGAAGGAGATCAAGTCCTTGGGAGTATGGTTGGAAGAAGACCTGTCCTTCAGGACTCATGCCAGGAAGACCGCAGCGGTTTGCTTTGGCTTACTGAGATCAGCCCGAAAGGTGCTACCTCTGCTTCCTGATTCAGCAAGGAAGCTATTGATACGTGGCCTGATTCTATCGAGGCTCGATTATGGGAATGCGCTGTTTCTCGGTGCTCCTGAAGCGACCTTCAAAATCCTCCAACAGGTGCAAAACGCAGCTGCGAGAGTCCTTATGGATGTTTCCAGAAGGCAGTCTGCTGCCCCGGCCCTCAAAGCGCTTCACTGGCTCCCCGTGAAGGAGCGGGTGAGATTTAAAGCGCTATGTACAGCCCACAAAATTCTACATGGCAAAGGCCCCCCCATCCTTGCTAATATGGCCCGTCCTTACAAACCCCCACGTCTGCTACGCTCGGACCAAAAACACCTTCTGCAGTCAGCGAGAGTAAGAAGAGCTCGTTCTGGGGGCAGGCGCTTCTCTGTGCAAGTGGCCTCCCTTTGGAACTCTCTGCCCCTCAAGATTCGCTCAGAGCCTAAGATCCTACCTTTTAGGAAACTCCTTAAGACCCACTTGTTTCCTTAGCAGTAATTAGCTGTGTCTCTCCTTCGGATCTTTTGCGCCGGGATGCCCCCGGGTAAGCTGAGCGCATTATAAATTTCATATTATTATTATTATTATTAAGGGTGGGCTGGCCTGCCCGCTGGCCCCCAGACCACATCTCTGGGTCCCACGTCTGCGACCACGCTGAGACTGCGTAGCTTGCGTGAACCGGTGGCTGGTCTGGGCTGGACGTGTTGGGGTACCCCTTCTATAGTCACAAAAGGGACGAAAAACAGACTGAGGTGGATGGTTTGACGCTGTGAGGCCCAAGGACCTGGCAATAGCTCGAGAATTCTTCAAGCGCTTCAGCGCAGTCTGCCTTGTCACCAAAAAGGCAATGGCCATCAAAGGGCATGCCCTGTAGGGTTGTCTGGACATCCCCCCAAAAGCCAGCCGTCCTCAACCAGGAGTAGCACCGAAGGGCTACCAATGTGGCTATCGTTCTGCCCAGTGAGTCAGTGGGATCCAGTCTACAGTCTCTCCCATCCGCAACTGCTTGGGAGAAAACGGTCAGGGCCTCCTCCGGGCACTGAGGCAGCACCTGTACAACCGAATCCCAAGAGAACATTCGCTGCCCAAGATGATCCAGCCTCTAGGATTCCCAATCTGGGGAAGCAGAAGGGAATGCGCCCTTAGATGAATGGGCTTGGACCACCAAGCTCTCTGGGGTAGGGTGTTGGGTGAGGAAAACAGGGTCGCCCGGAACCAGCGGGCGATCGTCTATTCCACATGAGCCCCTGTGCTGTGCTTGGACCAGGTGCTCAGTGAGGGCTTCATTGAACGGCAAAAGGGGCTCAGATGAAGTCGCTGCTGGTTGAAGCACCTCCGTCAGGAGATTAGTCTTGACTGCCACCAAAGGGAGCTGCAGGCCAAGGGCCTCAGCTGCCCTTCTCACCACCACAGCATAGGACGCTCCCTCCTCCGTAGCCACGGTAGGGGGAGAAAGCATGCCAAGGTCAGGAGAAGTGTCCAGACCACTGGCGTCACCCAGGTCCTCTCTCCATTCCGGCTCATCTAGCTGGTCTGCTGAAGGGTCAGAAGACCCCTACCAATCCTCATCACCAACGTCAGGGCGATACAGAACACCTGGGATGAACAAGGGAAACTCAGTAACCTCCAACGTCGGATTAGACGTCGGTCCGGGTTCATCGTTGGTCCGGGTCCATCTTGGGGATGGCGTTGGCCGGAGGAACAGCCGGCGCCGGGGGCGTCATTGCCGGGATTGGTGCCGAGGAAGGTCAATTAAGGTCGACCAGCGTCGGTCCGGATCCAGTCCTGGATCCATAGGGGCCCTCCGGCATCCAAGGCTCAGGGCCCCCAACCGGCTCAGCGTGGCCAGACCCACAAAGGCAGTCACACCCCCACTCACAGACCTAAGCAGGCCAGGGATGCGGAATTCCTATAACCCAATGCCCATGACATATTGTTTTTGGGTCAAGGGCAACACGGATTCATGTGCATTTTGTCCTTGGGACAAGTAGGCCCAACCCCCTACAGCAGAACCCCATTTGGCTGCTAGTTTACAGTACCACATTATGGCTCAGGGAAAGGCCTTGTCTTGAGTTAAGGTAATATTTGTGTTCATGTGTTAATTTTGTTCAAACTTTTATTTATGGTTCATTAATGAAAAGCGTTTATTTATAGGGTGAGTGCACTAAGCAAATGTTGTAAGCTTGGACTGCACTACTGACAGTGGTTCCAGTATAAAAATGTGTACACGTTTTCAAAGTTTAGCAATATGTGGCTATGTACAATGCTCACAGAATGCTCTCGGATTAAATGCAAATATTTGCAGAAGCTTGAAAGCAATATTAAGGATTTTTTGCTTTAAAAATAAAATGTTCACAAAAAAATTCAAGTAGGAAAAATAACATTTAGCTAAACTACTGCAAAATTGTAAGTACCATGTCTTGCAGCATCATTTAGTAAAATGTGATGATGTACGCTAGTATTGCCCAAAAATATTCATAATGTAGAAATCTGTGTGTAACCAGTTTCAATAAACAAGCATTGGCATTGGCAGTAGGCCTGAAATTGGTGGCCAACCTTTTGGTTTTGTCAAAGTGTGACTTGTTTTGGCAAGGTTTTTGTAAAACCTTATTGGTGTGCGAGCTGCCGGGCCCTCACCATTAGAACAAGCATTGGCAAAAGCAAAAAGCCCACATTGCCACAGTAGTTCCGGGCACTGAACTAAACTACTTTGTGTGCTGATTGATCCTTGTCAAGAGCAGAATGCTGTCACTCACAGTTAAGCGAGCCGATAGACAAAAACTGAATTTTAATAAACACAAAAGGTCATAGTTAACCTCAGACCTAATTAGAAGCCTAATTATTAAAGAAAGTCTCAAAAGTGCACCCATGATATATGTCCTTGCATTAGGTACAGGTATACAGCTTTTGTGAATTCACAAGAATTTACATAAGTAGGCAAAGAAATTGAACTCCTAGAAAATATTTGTGAACTGCATTTTAGCATGAGAAAATATGCATGTGAAAGTATGAGCGTTTGCACGTTCACTTTCCCTCCAACCACTTTTTTTCCCCAACCATGGAAGAAGTTTAACGTCTGCCATTGTCAGGAGTATATTTCCAACATTTCTCAGTATGGGGAAAGATAAGAGAAGAGTTGATGAAAACTCTTAAAAGATGCAAGTTAGTAGGTTTGCACAGACAGGTCAATCCAGCCCTGGAACTATTGCTTACCACTACCTTCAGCCCGAAGATCTGCGTAAAAATGACAACATAAGGGAACTGCTAGTATTCAAACTCTACTAAGGCATGAGCCCTGGCATAATCAGAGAAGCTATATCAGAGCTCTTATGTAAGGAGACTGCTGCCATATTTTGTCACCGAATTACATGGCACTAACGGGACAAGTGGGGTTTGTAACAGGACAAGTAGATATATGAAGCACCCTACCCTATAGACAAGTAGATATGTTATTAAATCTCACACCCCTCGCAGGCATTCACATACCCACTCACAGAGCCACATAGGCACTCACAGACTTACTCAGGTATTGCCACACCCACTCACAGACCCATGCAGGCACTCACAGACCCACCCACATAGACACTCACAGACCCACACAGGCACTCACACCCACTCACAGACCTACACAGGCATTGACACGCTCACTCACTGATCCATGCAGGCACTCATACACCCATTTACTGACCATACAAGCACTCAGAGCCCTTCACACACCCACATAGGCACTCACACACCCACTTACAGACACACACAACCACTAACACATTAATTCACTCACACATCCATACATGCACTCTTATATCCACTGACAACCACATAGGCACTCACAGAGCCATGCAGGCACTCACACTCCCACTCAAATCTATGTAGGCACTGAGAGACCTACTCAGACACGTACTTACAGACCTATGCAGGTACTCACACCAACTAACAGACCTCATGCATGCCCTTTTACATCCACTTACAGATTCACAGAGAAACAAACACCCACTCACATACTCATACATGCACTCACAGACCCACTTAAAGTTATTTGCTGGTAGTTTCACACCCACTCAGAGTCCCACACAGGCACTCGAAACCCACTCTAGACCTATGCAGGTACTCCGAGACACACATACCCATGCAGTTACTCACACACCTACCCACAGACCCCTGCATCCACTTACAGGACCACATTGGCACTCCCACACCCACTCAGAGCCACACAGGCCCTAACAGACCCACACAAACTCAAACACCCACAAAACTAATGACAGACCCATTCGGACACTTATACACCCACCCGCTCATAGACTCACTCACACTCATACACCCAATCACAGACCAACACAGACTCACTCAGACACTTCCACACCCACAGAGGCGCTCACACCCATTCAGACACACACAGGCAGTCCCAGACCCATTGAGAGAGTCATGCAGGCTCTCATACATCCACTCACATATCAATGCAGGCACTAACAAATCTACACACAGACCCACACAGGCACTCAGAGACCCACTCATAGATCTATGCCAGCACTCACCCACCCATTCACAAACATATGCAGGTACTCATATAACAACTTAAAGACCAAGGCATCCACTTACAGATTTTTACAAGCACTTGCATACCAACTCACACACCTATGCAAGCGCACACAGACCCATTTAGGCAGTCACAAACTCACTTACAGACCCATTTTCAGGCCCACACGCCCACTCACAGATCCACAAAGAGACACGCACACCCACGCAGACTCACACAGGCACTCACACCAACTCACAGATCCATATACAGTCATACATCCAATCACAAACCCATACAAGAAAATCCTCAGTGTACTTTGCACTGAATGTGTGCTTTTCATTTGTGGATCCATAATATCAGGTTAAATAGAAGAACCACCCGTGCTTAGGAAAAAAGGTGGCTCTATATAGAGCCTTTGTGTTTATGGTGTGTAGATAATAACTACACATGAAACATGATGCAGTCTTTCAAGTTGAGGAACACCCTGTTGTCTTTCTCTGTGAAATAAGCTGCATACTTTCTGTATATATCGTCTATTTCAAAGCATAAATTGTTATACTATTTGAGCCCATGTTGTGGTCTCCAAGGAAACAGTTTATTGACATGCTTCCTGGATTTGTCTATCTGTGGACAGAATTAGTTGACCACTTCTGCCTTTGGCAAATGTTGGATAACACCACAGAAGTGTGTGGGAAAAGGGCCATTAATTTACCAAAGGTATTTTTCATTAGGATTTCCAGTCCAACCCCAGTAAGTGTGCCTAGGTCATTGCAACCACAGTGCACAATCATACGGTCTGGATGTTGGCAATCCACAATGCTTTCAACTGAAGGCAGAAATTGATGGCACTATAATCCTCTCTGGCCAAGCCAAGTGATGTCTACAATAGGTAAACTCAAGTCCCTGTCAATACCACTCTTTCTAGCACTCTCTCTGGCCCATAACACAAAACTATGACCCACAATCTACACTCTAACCATTTTAGAGGCAAACTGAAGTAGCACATAGGAGAAGGCTTTAGCTGAATGAAACGGTTTTCAAGTGAAAGGCAGGTAAAAAGGAGAACAGCACCCAAACTACAACAAGTACATACTCAAGAAAGTTGACATTGCAGGGACATAATACTTTGAAAACAGAATTTGAAAAACCTATGAAATTCACTGAAAAAAACAGATTACAGGGACGTTATAGTTAGGCTCAGATTATATATGCGCAAAACCATAGAACGTCAACAGTTATAGTTACCTGAGCTAACTATAACTTGCGACCTTGCAATGCACTGCTTATGACCTCGCATATCACATCTCTCATGCCATGGTACGTAACATCACTGATGACATCTTAAATGATATCACTGATGACATCATCTGCAGAACCACTCAAATACCCAAGCAACCACTCATAGTAAGTAATTTATAAAGTAAGTAATTTAGAAAACGCACAATCACCAAGTATCTTGGCACTGGCCACCCACTCACACACCCATACAACCACTCACACACCCACTCACTCATCTATGCAGCCACACACTTACCAATGCATCTATTCACACAGCCACTCACTCACCAAAAAAATCACTCACAGCCTCTCACCCATACAGCTACTCACACACCCACTTGTTTAACCCATACAGACACTCACTCACCCAACTCACTCACCCATACAGCCTTACAACAGAGCCACTCACTCACCCATCCCACCACTTATACACCCACTCATACACCCACACACCACTTACATACCCATATATGTATCCATACAAGCACTCACATCTACTCACACACCCACTCACACACCCATTCACTTACCCATACAGCCACTCAGTCACACATACAGCAACTCACCCACTCACTCACCAATACAGCCACTCAGACAACCCCTCACCCACACAGCTACTAACACATTGACTTATTAACCCATACAGCTACTCACACACCCACTTATTCACCTCAGACACAGATACACAGTCACCCACATAATATATGTTAGAAATAGTATCACTCAGTAGTATACAAAGTATACTAATTTAAATTTTGTAGTAGCTTAATATATATGTTTAACATTCAAATTTTCAGAAAACACTCACAATCACTGGATGATGTCACTGACCAAGTCATGAGTGATGTAATATGTGAGGTCATAAGCAGTCCACTGTGGGGGTGTTAATTCTAGTTAGCTTAGGTAACTATAAGTGCTGAATTTCTATGGTTTTGTGCATGTATAATCTCAGCCTAACTAGAACGTCTCTGTAACCCATGGTTTTTCAGTGATATATATATCTCCATATCCTACTGGTGACAGCCAGTAAGTAGTTATAGTTAGGACCAACTTTTTCCGTAGACAAAGTGCTTTTTGTTTAGGTAACAACTTTGGCGCCATTTGACGATTCATCACAAACTTTTCAAACTAGTACGCAAGTTAGTTGAGCTGCTGTTTGGAACGTTTTGGGGTGATTCGTCATGAGGTGGGGTCGAGCAAAAGGGGGGGCCAAAAACGCTTTTCCCCATACAATGTTTATAGGGATTTTGCAATTTTTAGACACAGCTGCAGCCCAAACCGCTTAATGGAATTACTAAATTTGGCAGAAAGGTAGATCTTGGTGCATAAAGCGACCTTTTTGAAATTTGGTGTAAATCTGTTCTGTAGTTTTGTATTTATCAAAGGAATACAAATTTGCATATCTAGGGACGCAGGTCATTCGCCAATCCCGCCGGTCCGAAGCCAGATGGAAAAAACAAACAAACCCCCCAAAAGCCTCACCGCACACACCATACCCTTAAGGCTGTGCGCAGCATGGGGTTATTGTTAGCTATCTGAAGGCTATCTTCTCAGACATTATGACTGCAAGACATTCTATTTAATACGGAGTATTTGAAACCTCAAAATTAATTAATATTCCCATCCTCCCTCATATACCTCCATGAAAAAATTGTTGTACAGAGATTTTCATTTTTGATTTGTGTTTTTGGATCACTAGAGAAGTAATGTAGCTTGAGTAGAAATTGCTGATCCGGACCTAATTTTTCTGTATGACATTTTTAAAATTGTTGGATGTGTTGCAGTGATGACGTAATATTTCAGGAACCATGAGACCTATATACTTTATTTTGGTGCCAAAACATAGGCTTTGGGGTCAAGTAGTGTTATAGAGACAGAAAATAGCTCATCAGAGCAACCCTTCTGCCATTTTTCAAAATGGCATTTATTATAGAGGAAGAAGAGCCCTATATAGAAATGAAACAAATAATGGATTTTAATCCTTTTATATATAAACCAATGTTTATGATGTGAATATGAAAATAAAATGTTTATCACTCCTGATTTAGACACATTTTTATAGTTCACTTTGTTTCGGCAATTGATCGTGGTATATTTGCAGAATGCTGAACATTTCAAAAGACCATATCGATGAGGACATCTTTAGCACAGGTTTTGCATGTACGTGTAAGCTCTGAGGGCAGAGGGTTTAGACATTTTGTAGCTTTTTACACCCAATCAATATCTTCCCAACCAAATTCAAATGGATCTTTCTTTACATATGCATGATCCAAAACATTTACACATTTTCTGGTCAAGTAGAACGTTCTTTTAAAGTGTCCATGCACAGAATAGGACTTCGGTTGAAGGCCACTTAGCGGGTCTGATCTCTTGAACTCACTATACCAAAGATTGTCAAATGAGTGACAGTCAAAAATTATTTTCCACACACGCACAAGGTATTTTTCCAAGTCTTTAAAGTCACAATCTTCTTCTTTTCCAGCAAAAACCTTTAGAAACATCACAGGTTCAGCAGTTAAAGCTGCAAGCTGTGTTCCAATTTTGCTCATAGTGTCATCACCAGTAAGAATATGTGCTTTGATAGAAACAATGGGCATCTCTGGGTCAAGTTTATTGTATAGTAGATGATGCAAGATTAAGTATCCTTTCTTACCTGTTTCATAACATATCCATTAACTCTGACAATCTTTGACTAATAAACATTGTAACAAATCTAAATAGCACAATAACAACATCTGTGTCATTTGACAGTACAATGGCCAAATTTGAAATCATTTCGAACAGCTCACTCAACATGTGGCACAACACAAAGATCAGCTTTCTTCAATTTGCTGCTAACTTCTCAAACAATAGGGCCCTTACCCAGGGCTTTAAGTGGGCGGGGTCTCACCGGTGCTGAGCACCAGCAGTTTTTTAAAGGAGGCCTCGAAACGAGGCTCTTTTTTTGTGCCCCGACACAAGTGGTCTGTTTTTTCCCCAGACTTCGGGTGACAGCAGGTACATTGATGCGCACGTGCTCACACTGCTCACTTCTCACTAGTGGCGAAGTTACGGCATGACGTCATGCCAGGTGAGCATTCTAGGGGAAGGGAAATCCTTTAAAAAGAGTCATTTTCTCTCTGGAGTTCCCTTCTCTTTTTGAAACTCAGGAGCAGTAACATTGCTGTGGTGTTACCAGGGTTTTAAGTGGAAGCATTTTCAATATTCTATACAAGCCATAGTTGCTGCTTATTTATCTTATGCAACTAACAACCATTGACAAAGCCAATAGTCCTGACTTGTAGGTATGATGTTACTTGTTGTATCATGTATCTGGATGTAATGACAAACAGCAAAATACAAGTCGGGCGGCACACACTGCTGAGCACAGATTTGTAGCCTATGTTTTTTTTAAGCCACGCCCTAATTACACTGACCACGCCCCTTTGAAAGACTCCCTAGTTTTTCATCCCACTTAAAGCCCTGCCCGTACCTTTTGAATATATCTCTGCAGGCACCAACCCCTCATTGACAATTCATTCCACTTACAATAATTGGAAATTCAGTGTTCACTGAAGCATTAGCAATGTTTTAACACGTTAATATCTCCAAGCTCATTTTGGTCGATGTTGATGACCAGTATAGGTGTCGAATTTTTAATGCAGGCAAGGTCAATTGTTCTACTTGTAGACATTCATCTGATTCTCTCACATTCTTTGACAAATAGTTCAAGACAACATTACATTTAAAAAAAACTGCAATTCTTGCAAGGTGCACACTGACTTAGATATCTGTAGGACAGTCTGAATGACCTCTCCGAAGTTTTTCAGAGATGAAATCTTGACCATTCACAATTGACATAGAGTCCACGACAACAGCAGTTTTCAATTAGAACACCTTTTCAAATTGAAATTCTCCAGGTGAAATTTTTTTCGAGCTCTTGTACGAGTTTGGTTGCTGCATTTCCAACAATAATGCATTTGTTGGAAGAAGATCATGCAACAGAATGTCCTTGATAAATTCACACCTTTCTTTTGTTACATCCATCTAGGTGCCTGCAAAAGTTCTTTTTTGTAACCTGTTTTGTAGTGGATGGTTGAACGAAACTTTTACCAAGGCAATGAAAGCGTGGAAGTTTAGCTTTAGTGATTATGTCAAAACAGCTTTTTCTTTCAATACAAATCTCTCCTGCTTAGGTTCTGTGTAAAGTTTTGATCCATGTTTCAGGACATCTAGCAGACGTGACTTTATATAGTTATCCGCATATTGTTTGATCAAGAAGTTGTGTAGTCGCACAGGCTCAGTCATTCGTGCTGCTACATGAACTAAAGAAGGCTGTCAACAAGTTTATTAAAACGTTCCCCTCTCCCACAAGTTCGTGGTGAGGACCAGTTTGACAATGGTCCATTAATTTTGAATCTGTCATCTCTGAAAACATTGCAAATAGAAAGGACTTTGTGGTAATCTAGCTGCCATTGAGCAACATATTCACTTTTACGTGTCTGACCTACAATTCCCTTGGAGCTTTTATGTGATCTCAACATGGTCTGTTCCAGTTTCATATCTGGAGCCACAGCATTGAACCTTCCCTCTCCGTCTTTCACCACCAAATGTCTTTGGATGAATTTTCTGAAGCAGTATGGTTTTTCCACCTCTAGCTTCTTCACTCTTTTTAAATACTAGGATTCATATCTCCGAAAGTTTATGCAATTGAATTAGCTAAACACAATAATCAGTGACTCCACAGTATTCACATGCAGCTTCCAATCTTTCCGATCAGCATGTTCTATGCTTTTCACTAGAGCTATCATGTGTAAAGCATTTCCTTAGTACTTTCAAAATTCTGATTTTTCTTCACTTTCTTTGGCAAACTCTGCAAACCTAGTTTTCAGATTTTGAACCGAGTATTGAACATTGCATGGCTCAAATGTCTATTTTTTGGGAAATACAACTGGATTTTAGAAAAGGCAGGTGCATGCGTGTGAGCAATGTTATGTTTGAGACATATGTGCATTGAAAAACTATATTTTTGGTACTTTTTAAAAATAATTACTTACATTACATGCATTCTATCACACGGCACCACATAACACTTGGACACTTTAAATCCAGCAATATTAAAAATGTTACTCTTCAATAAGCCCCATTGTAACAGTTTGCTCTTGAAATTCTCCATAGGCTTAAATTAGTGTTTTTTCTCGCTATCTCCAAAGATACGCCATTTACCTCATCATTGCAGAGTATATTAATTAGCTGTTTTAAGACATCTGCCACTGGTTTATTCTCTGCTTTCAGCTGTTCCACCTTTTCTTCCAACTCAGGAGCTTTGAATCCAAGAGTCTATCAAAAAGTTTGAGAGAAAAATATTTTCTATATTAAAGTTGCTCAAAGTGGGGAAACGGAGGAAACCCAAACGGAAATCTCAGCATAACACTGAACATAGCAAGGTATTCTAATTATGCGGGAGAGACAGTTACTGAAAAAACAGAGATCAGCACTCCGGAAATCATTTGTGTACATGGATTAGGGTTGCAAGATGGGACTCAATACACTAATAAAACATTCTGAATGGGTGATTTCCATTGATATTAGGACTAATCTCTTACGGTCAACAGAATAGAAAATTAAAAGTGAGCGGCTAACGTCAAATAAAAAGCCATTAAGCTACGTAAAATATATTTCTTAAAACAGCACACCTGAACATTCAAAATCTAAAAATTGGCAGGAGGATATTCGATCATTTGTAATAAGTACCCAGTGATCTCAATTAAACTGCTTTGTGGTAAAACGGAAAATAAACTAAAGGTAAGCACACAAATACCTTTGGGATATCACTGGGTGACAGTTTTCCTTCGTCGTCCACCAACACGAGTACATCCTAAAAGAAAATAATAAATGCAAAATATGGCTTATACAGATAAACAAATGCGACCAGATGAGATGGGTAAACCAAAACCAACACTAACTTCACATCTGAAGTGAAGTCAACAGAGCACTTCAATATGATTAAAGAGCACTCACTTAAGGTACATAATATTAGTGAGCTTGTTTCCACTATACTACTCTGACTCTAGAAAATATTCTATGCCCTTCCAGGATTTGTATCTTTTGAAGAACCACCTTAAAAATACAGACATGTTTTTGCTGCTACAAACGACACTACCACAATAAAGGCTACCCTCATTATGATCTCAAGGGAACCTCCACCTGTAACAAGCTTTTGCAATGCAATAGGTTTTTCATTTACTGAATGTTTGAGCTATTGGCATTGCATTATTATTTGCAACGCCAATAGGTCAAACTTTCAGTAAATGAAAAACCTATTGCAATGCAAAAGCTTGTTTAATCTTGATCCTACCTCAGGATCCCAGGACGTTCTTGATGTAGGTCTAATGTTACTTGTTGTATTATATATCTGGATGCAATGACTGAAGCAGCAAAATACCAGTTGGGCAGCACACTGTGCTAAGCACTGATTTTTAGCTTAAGTGTTTTTAAGACACACCCTTAATTACAGGGGCAACGCCCCTATGAGAAACCCCAAAATGTCATCCCACTTAAAGCCAGGGTTAAGGGGGCTGTTTGGGGGGCGGGCCAAAGAGCAGTTTTGATATCGAGTTTTATACGTTCCATAGCTTTTTGCTTGCAAAGAGTGGTTCAGTCAGTTAATCACTCGGCGCTCACGTCTGCTGTGATGTGGAGCCCAAGAGAGTGAATCCTGGCAGGACAACTTGGTGGTCCCTGAGCACGGTGGGCAGGACAGCTGTAAACTACTACAAGAAGAGTGCCAGCACAGATGGTGGGCACATGCACCCTCATCAAGCAGGGGACCCACCAAAAGCGCTGCTCCCTCAGGATCCTATCTAAAGTACCCTTAAACTAACTTCACAGCATCCTGGTTTATTAATTAAACAAAATGTGGCAAAGAAACATTTTTAAAATGTGCTATTTTAAAAAAAATATCTTGCATAGAAAATACTTCAACATTCTTTATAATTGACATTTTAAACCTGAAATTGCACCGCGCCTCTTCACATTCCTCTTGGATTGCGAAATCCTTTAACCGTACACACATGTACATAAACCGAGATACTTCTTGTCTATATATCTTGACTATGTGTGGCACACTTGTGTCTTGATCTCCGCTGAGAGGTCAAAATTTGAATGTGCGCTGATTTAGATCGACCGTCTCGATCCTCCTAAGTATCCAGTAGGCTGGTTAGGATTGTGGAGATGCTTGTCGAGTTTTGGAAATTATAACTTCCGCATGTCTCAATCCGTATCTTATATTACCGCCCAATTCTCTAGAATGAGCGCTTGGAGTTGATGATGCTTGAACTAAGTATCGAACAAAGTAAATATACTCTGTCGCCTTTATGTACATAGAATGCGTTTGTGCCCATCCTGGGCATATGTACAAGAGAAGTGTGACCCCACCCCACCCCTCCCGCAAGTTCACGCTGTACTTACACCTGTATAGAAAACTATGTGCATAAGATCTCAAGATGTACTGGGCCCAGAGCAGAAGCGATGGGTGTATTATGACATCACACACTGTGCCGGGAACCAATGTGCACTTAGGTAGAAGGCCTGTGGGGTCCTCGAGGGAAAGCAATATTTGGTTGAACTTGACATCACTAACATTCAGCACAAAATCAATTTGCTCAAGGTCACACAGCTTCAGGGGACCTACATGAAAGCAGGAGAAACCGAAATCTCACGCAAAGTGTGCAGGGGCTGGACCGGTGTGGAGCGCGGGTGGGGGGGGGGGGTGCGTATAAGGGGAGGGAGGAGTGGAGGCATCAAGACAATTCCTAGCGCTGATCTCCAGAGCCCACAAACTACATACACATAAGTATATACTAAACTACATTCTAAAGTATATATACCAAAGTATATACTAAAATATATACAAGAGGTCTCAGGACTGGGGGTGGAAAATCCTCAACAGCAAAGGGGTTAACAATAACGGTCAGTGGCTTAAGGCTGTTTAGTATGCTTAAGACGCTAAGGAAATTGGCATCCATCGCAGTATTATCGTACTCTATGCAAATAAAGTAGAGGTTTTTGGCACTGTCTCCAAAGGGACTAGCAAAAATTGAGGTCTAAAGGACGTTGCCTTTGAAACAAAACCTAATTCAGGGCTTGTGCTCCCGAGGTGGGGTAGGGAAGGGGACTTAAACCACACATGCCCCCAAAAACGTTTGTAATAAAAAAAACAGTCAGAATGACTTAAATACTAGCCCCACGGAGCATCAAGGGAATCGCCCGACACGTTTGAAAGATAAAACGGAGGATGCAACGAAGTGCCCCTCCGGACACTGCCTTGCTTCAACAGGCATGTCAGATCTGAAGATTTCATGAAGGGGCATCACCAGCACAACAGAGCTCGCCAGATGACCGGGTTTCCTTTGCAAATAATTGCCTTTTGATTATCCAGCTTCAACGCCTCCCTTTATGTCCAGACATGCAGCAAATTTGTATTTCACATATTGCGCACTATGCATCGAAATGAGTTCCCTTGACATTGTGTATGGGCAACAGAAGAAGCATGAGACTGCACCTCTCTACTCCACACATTACAAGCGAGAGTAAAGCTTGCAGTAAGTACTGCTACATCAACTTAATCTATTTGCGTGAATCTAGCGCTGCAGTGCTTTAAACGTGCCGGTACTGACCGGTACGGAGTACTAGCACTTTTTTGAGAGGAAGAGTATCAGCACTTCTCAAGAGAGACGTAATGCTATTAATTGGGAAGTACACGCACTTCTCAGAAACACGCAGGTACTTCGTTACAGGGTACCAGCACTTCTATTTTTCCATTTCAAGCACATGCACTGCTGATGCTTGACCTGTGTCGATAATCTGCTATTGGTGCATTTTATTTACATATGACTGCCCGTGTTGTTGTAGTTCGTCATTGTGCACTGTTCAGTGAGAATAAGGCAAACGTGCATTATTGCTTCCTGTCGTGATCCGTGTTCTAGGGAGTACCTGACACTGAGGCTGCCCGTGATGTGCGTATAGCGCGTGGACGAAGGTAGACAGGTTGCAATTCCAGTTGTCGACCAGTTACAACAATTATTCACTTAATACAACGGTGCGCGGGGGAGGAGGGGGCGTCAGGCTTGCACCTTTATCCACGCTGTTTGTGCTGTGTGGTGGAACTCACAATGCTGCTTCCTCCATGGTAGCTGTTCAGTATGCGGGCAGAACAAATTGCACTGCTTCACTCAGTGCTGTAAATCTCTTGTTTCTGTTATGGAAGCTTGCAAACTTTCATTAGTGCTTCCTGAGGTGAGTGGGTGAAGAGGGAATTAGATGTGCGTGTGTGGTGAGAGCGAAAGAGGTAGAGATAGACGTGTGCAACAGTCAAGAAACGCAGCATCATGTGAACATTTCCCATGCACGTTGTACAAATAGGAAAAAAAGCATATAGCAGGATATTTATAAAAAGTTGCAAGCCAATAAGGTCACGAACTGCCCGCGTGCAAAAAACGCCATCACGGCTCAAAGGTGAGATAGTCGGGTCTTGTAAGTAATTTGAACTCCAGGACACCCTCCAGTACAAACTTTTACGCGATGACAACCGCCCAATAGCAAGCCATGTAAAATGTATAATTTTGTGGAAAATGACTGTTCCTGCTTGCGAATAACACACAATATTCCGCTTGTCCATTATTTGTTCTCTGCTTCATTTTGTGCAAAGCCTCGGCTCGTACTAATTTAGCACACTTGGTCTCTCGAGTTATACGTTACTGTTACAACCCCTTTGCAATAATCAGGACTTTAAGTGGGCCGGGTCCTACCAGACCACCGTCAGGTCTAACAAGCAGTCGGCAAAATAATTAAACAAGCTGTCGGCTGTTGTCATCTCTCGGGCCCCGCTGTATTTATATAGTACGGTTCATACCGGAGATGTTGGTGTGCTTCGAGGACGGGGCCAGCGCTGAGGAGAGGTCGCCGTCACTCCACTCGAGATCGTGCTTGACGGTGACCCGTGCCTGCGGTGCCGCGCACGAGCAAGGTGGGTGGGGCTAATGAACAGGGCGGACCCCAACAAACGCCAAGAATGCTTCATAAAAAGCCAGAGCAAGGCAAGTCCGGGTGGGCGGGGCCTAATGCCGACAGGGCAGGCACCAACCCCGCTTCCACAGAAGCCGGACACAAAAGCAACGACAATAGATCTCGCCAAGGCGAAGCAGCGCATGCGCTGCATCGCAGGCGAGGGCTAAAAAGGGACTTTTGTTACACAACATATACATTAAGGTACTTTCCAAAAGCTCTGTAGTATCCGCTCACCAGAGCTGCTACTCGCTGCTGTTTTCTTGCACGATTATACCCATATGAAATGTCAACATCAGAACAATATTCGTTGGCACTGTATACCATAGACACTATCAACAATGACTTCTTCAAGGGGCGTGGCCAGCACCATGGCCGAATAAGCTGTGCTTTCGCCGAGCTCCGGACGAAAGCTTCATCCAACGCTGATTCCGGTGTCCTGCAGTCTCGGAGACCACGACTTCACCCGCTGATGGCCATAATAGTTGATCACAGTTGCTGCCGCGGTATGTAGACCCGTAGAGGAGCCCGAGGAGCTGACAGCTCTAGTGCCGCTCGGGCGCGCTGCGGGTACCCAAGATGGCACCGCGGAGACGCTGAGAAGACGCCAAGCTCGGGGACTTCGTGGCCGCCGGACCCAATCGGAGGACCGGCCAGAGCGGCCGCGACAAGTATATATATATCCCCGGGGACGAGAAGGGGGTTGTTGGAGCGCGCCGGAGCCAAGTGCGGAGTCCCTACCCCACCAAGAAACAAAGGCCGCAGCGGTGACAGGGAACTGAGACGCGGAGACGGATCCGCGTGTGAAGGTGCGTTGGAGGCCCCTGACTAGTGGGAGGACCTCCGTATCTCCGTACCGGTGGGGGAGCGCGGTAGCGGACCTGCAGGAAGCGGCGAGGGACCGCGACCGGGAGCCTGAGTGGTGGTATATGAATGAAACGGCCCCCTGGAGGTAAAGAATGCTGAAGGACTGTGTGGAGGAGTGCTTGATCTGCTGGGGTGCAGCTTGGCGATGAAAGGTTACACTGGATGGGCCCTTCCCACTCCCCTGCATACAGGAATATACCCCGGGCCCGGCAAAGGAGCCTCAAGATAGTACAGCACAGGATTTGAGGGGCAGGGAGGAGGTGGCAGGAGCTGGGACTGGATTGGAGGTGACAGAATTGTGGAGAAAGACAGCAGACAAGGTGAGCCGATTCCCCCTCCCCTGAGCAGCAGACGCCGTGGCCGGTGGGTGGAGCAGTCACTGAGGGGGCAGCCGAGTCAGTGAGGAGGGCCGGGGCCTGGGCCTCTACTCCTGGGGTCTCCCTCCCCCCATTTCTGGGACACCGCCACTACTCCAGCGGCAGAGACACCGGAACAGGTCTGGTGGTGGAGGCGGAGCTGGGACCCCCGGAGAGTGAAACAATCTACATGTGGCTACGCATCTGAACGGCTGCGATGGGGCCTGGCGGGGGCCGGCCTGCATCAACCTGACTGCCCCCCTACGACGCAATATCTTTTAGAGGAGCACAGGCTTGTGCGGTAGATTCACAAGTATCGCAGACAAAGAGTGCCCTCGCCCGCGAGACGTGGGGCAGCTGCGGCGGACCCGGGCCTAGGCGTTTTCGCCATGGGCAAGGACAGGGAACCGAAAACGCCTCGCCAGGGCAAAATGGACCAATATGCGAAGGTCATTGCCCCCGCCCCCCCCCCCCCCAGGAGGAATGCCCGGGCTCCCGCTCGGATACGGATACCCTCCTCCAGGTGATCCAGGATTCCAGGACTGCGCTGAAGGTTCAGATTGGTGGAGTGGGGACAGAGGTGTCGCTCCTCCGCCAGGACCTCAGAAACCTGTCTGAGAGGGTCACTGAAAGGGAGACCCGACTAGGCGAGACGGAAGACTCAGTAAAAGACCTTCGCAAAGATATGAAGGAACTCCAATCCGCTCATAAAGACCTACTGTGGAGGGTGGATGATGCGGAAAACAGAGCAAGACGCAATAATCTCAGTTTTGTGGGTTTTAGAGAGGGAATCGAAGGGACGAATATGCCGGAATTTCTACACACTTGGCTGCGAAGCACCTTCCCGACGGGCAAGTTCTCATAGAGGGAGGCCCGACCGCCTCTGGGGGCACAGCCAAGGCCCGTGATTGCACGTTTTCTGAACTTCCTGGATAGGGACATGATACTAAGGGAGGCCCAGACATTAGGGGAACTCCGCCATGAAAACACCCACATAATGATCTTCCCAGACTACAGTAGAGAAGTACAAAAGCAGAGGCGTACGTTTGACTCCGTAAAAGCCAAATTGAGAGAACGCAAGATACAATATATGCTACTTTTCCCCACCAAACTGAAGGTCCTGCTTTTGGGCAGATCGCACTTTTTTCAGATGCCGGAGGAGGCCTGGTGGTGGCTAGAGGAGCACCCCCCCCAGGCGCCCGGAGACACGGACGTGCGGCGCGGCCTCTTCGGCTGGAGCTGGCAACAGGCCCTTGGACTCGCTCTGACTGCCTCGACCCCGGCAGTTGCGAGGGGGTCGCGCCATAGAGACCACCCCGTATGCCCCAAGAGACACAGGACGCCGTAGATGATGTATTGGCGGATCAGTTGACTCACGGCTCCCAGCGGGTGCCCACGCGCGCAGTCCCCTCGGACGGCCTCGGATGGATAAGGTCATTGGAACTGCAGCTGAAACTGACAGCAGACACTCTTCCTCTGGGGAGGAGGAGGCAATGGGCCCTTCGCTGCACCCCTTGGCGGCCGAAATAATGACGTTGGAACAAACGTTGGCAGAAGACGTGATATCCCAGAATGAACCCCCTGACTAACTCCTGAACAGGGGTCTGCAGGATTGACCGTGGTATGGACTACTGCGCCGGAGCAGGCAAGCTGGACACGCACTCCCACTTCTTTTCGTCCTTTATTGCTCATTTTGACTCTCTCCCTATATCCTTCTCTTTCTGTTCTTTTCACATTGACATTGGCGGAGAACCGGAGATAACCTGGTGGCTGTGTTCATTGTGGTCTCTCAGGCTTCCGATCTCCGTCTTTAATATCATATTTTCTTGACTGAGTCTTGATGGTTTCGGGACAGCTGCAGGAGTTTGAACTTGTGGCATAAGTTGGGACACGGGAGGGCGACAGGCCTCCACCTGCCCTAAGGTCCATTCTCCAGCACTCTGCTGGGGATGAGTCATGAGGGAGGGGGAGGGAGGGGGAGGGA
Organism: Triturus cristatus; assembly: GCF_964204655.1. NCBI lineage: Eukaryota > Metazoa > Chordata > Amphibia > Caudata > Salamandridae > Triturus > Triturus cristatus. The sequence goes on along the minus strand of NC_140589.1, from coordinate 1,633,579,008 downwards.
GGGGGAGGGAGGTGGGGTGGGAAGGGGGGGTGGAGGGGGTTGTACTTGTTTTGGGGATGGGAAGGTTTTGTTTCAGGGTTTTTGTTTACAAGTTTGTTTGGCACACAGCTCGCAGGACTGCACTGGCGGGCGCGCATCTCACCGGCCCCCCACTAGAGGTAAACTTGATATACACCACTCTATGGCCTCCCTGACTGATTGTGGGACTTCCGGGGGTGGACTGAAGACTGGCCCCTACAAGGTGCTCACGTGGAATGTGACTGGCCTAGGGGAGAAAATTAAAAGAGGACTGGTGACGGCATATATTAAAAGACTACACCCGGATATAGTCCTCCTTCAGGAGACACACCTTAAAGGCACGAAGTGTGGGTTCCTGGCCCGAGGGGCCTATAAAGTATTGGCGCATGCGGGCTATACGACGGGGTCCCAGGGGGTAGATAGTTTGATACGGAAGTCTCCACCCTTTACGGTGACTCGGACATGGACGGACCCCCAGGGGACCTATGTAGGGGTATCAGGAACATGGGGGCGATGGAGGGTTACGTTAGCCTCGATTTACGCTCCCCCGAAACTCCAGGCTAGGACCCTTTCCGGTCTGGCCGATATCCTACTTGACACACCAGACACGCTCCACATCATAGGTGGTGACTTAAATGACGTCATGTCCACCCCCATGGACCGATCAGGGACCCGCGCCGACAATTCTACAACTACCCCTTTGGCTAGGGTAATGACTACACTGGGCCTGACAGACGTGTGGCGGCGGCTGCACCCGGATAGCAGTGGCTATTCCTATTACTCAGGGGCCCATAGGGTACATTCCAGACTGGACTATATCTTCCTCCCCCGACACGCACTAGGGGCGGATGATGAAGCAGAGTATTTAGTAAAGGGAATCTCGGACCATTCCCCCCTTCTGGTTCGACTGGGTGGGAAGCTCCGAGCCAGTAATAGGGGTTGGCGACTGACAGCATGGGACATGCAGAATGAGATACTGCAGGGCCTTAGGGCTGACATGAAAGTATATTTTAAAGAAAATGTAGGCTCAATACAATCAGGTGTTATCGTGTGGGAGGCCTACAAAACGGTGCTCCGTGACCGGGCTCAAAATCGGATATCCTGGGGGAAGCGGAAGACGCAACAGGATCTTCATACCTTGGAAATTCAAATATTAGACTTCGAGCGGCGGTATCTGTCCGGAAGGGACCCACAGGTGCTTCGGCGCCTCACTGATACTCAGCAGCAATATAAAGCCTTGGCCACGGACGAGGCGAAAGCACAGGCACTGGTAACCCTACACAGGCTCTATGATGTTGGGGACAAGTCCAGAAAGCTGCTGGCATGGTTAAGCCATAAGGAACAGGATGCCAGGTGGATAGACTGTGTGGTCGACGGACAGGGACAGCTACAGAGGGGGGATGCCTAGATCGTCCAGACGTTCGCTTCCTACTTTCGGGAACTTTATAAAACCAGGGAATTAGGCGAATCAGAAGAGATCATGGCTTACTTACTTGCTATTCAAACCCCGATCTTAGCGGACGAAGACAGGGATGCCCTCGAAGTTGACATATCGGCCACTGAAATTACAGATGCAATAAACAGACTACGACCAGGGCAATCCCCGGGGCCCAATTGAGTCCCAGCTGAATTCTTCAAAAGGGGTGTTGATTTGTTGACACCCCATATCTTAGCGCTCTTTAGAGACGCGTCCCAGGAGGGTCCCCTCCCCCTTGACCTGCGACTGGCCACGATAGTACCTATATATAAACAAGGCAGGCCCCCCCTTACCGAGGACTGCGCGTTATATAGACCAATCTCCCCCCTGAATGTGGAGGCTAAACTACTAGCGACGATCTTGGCCTTTCGCCTGCGTCAGGTGATTTTCAGCCTGGTACACCAGGACCAGACGTGATTCCTCCCAGATAGGGCGACTAGGCAAAATTTACGGCGGACTCATAACTGGCTTATTGAGGTGAAGGGGCGGGAAGACCCGCATAAGTTCCTCTCTCTTGACGCTGAAAAAGCATTCGATGCTGTGCATTGGCCCTTTCTGGAGGCGGCTTTGACTAAGTTCCGCGTTGGCCCTAACTTTAGGAAATGGGTGGGACTTTTATATGCGGACCCCAGAGCTCGGGTTAAGGTAAACGGGATCCTATTGGAAGACTTTTCTATTAGGAGGGGGACCCGGCAGGGATGCCCCCTGTCTCCACTGCTATTTGCCCTCACTATTGAAATAGTGGCCTGTGAGGTCCGGCAGGCAGAGGAGATACGAGGCTTTCAGATATCGCATACCGACGCGCGGGAAGAAATATCGTATGATATTCTGCCATATGTAGTGCAACCGGCCACCACAGTCCCTGCATTGTTCAAGCTCCTGGGTCGGTATGGCTCCTTTTCGGGGTACACGATAAATTGGAATAAATCAATCCTATATAGCCCGAGATGGGAGGAGGAGTGGCCCGCCTTGCCTGGCGCCCTCCAGGTCACCCAGACAGGGTTCACGTACCTGGGGATATACCTGACTACAGACAGACAACTGTCCTATCAAAAAAACATCCAACGAGTGATTGGGAATTTTGGGGACAATGCCCTTAGATGGAAGACCCTTCCCCTCACGATATTAGGCCGAGCCGCAATGTTTAAGATGATAACATTGCCGCGCTTTCTATATGCCCTACAGAATGAATATTTCCCCCTCCCCAGACAGACGTTTAAAGTGATCAATGCGGAAGTGGGCTCTCTGCTGTGGGTGGGAAAACAACCGAGAATCGCCCTGGACACGCTCCAGAGAAATCAGTGTAATGGAGGGATTTCCTTGCCAGATGTGGAGGCATATTATTGGGCTGAACATCTGGTGCCGATAAATGAGTGGCTCCACGCGCCAGCGGATCACCCGACATATAGACTGGAAAGGGATACTACGGCGCGCTGCACCAGCCTACATTATTTGTATGGGGGCCCTGGAAAACGGAGGTTACTCTCGGCCACGCAGATAACTATAGAGGTCTGGGAAAAGGCAACGAGGAAGATGGGGTGGACACGTAAACCGACAAAGCAGACACCGATATGCCCTTGGCTGAAGGAGCTCCACAAACTCGGGGGTTTTGAAGGCTGGGATAATATTGGGATCTCCACATTAGGGAATCTGGTGGCGAAAGGGAAGCTTAAACCCTATGGGACCTTGGCTGCAGAGTATGGACTACGCCCCACTCAGCTCTTCAAATATGCGCAGCTGCGCCATGCCTGGAGGGCGGAGGCGACACTCTCCTCGCCCTTGCCAGAATATGCTCCACTGGAGGGTCGCCTGTTGCAAGAACGGGTAACCAATAAGCTAGTATCCCCGACATACAAAACCCTGAATAACACTCCGGACAGACTAGGGAAACTGAGATCAGCCTGGGAGCAGGACTTGGGCGAGATGGACACACTAGATTGGGAAGCAGCCCTGATGCATCACAGAGAAGTCGCGATTAAATCCCGCCTACGACTCATTCAGAAGAAGATATTGCACAGGGTATACTATGACAGGGTTAGGCTCCACCATATGGGTAGAGCCAGTGACCCCTGTTGTCTTCGGTGTGGACACCCGCAGGGGACCTTTTTATCATATTATTTGGGACTGCCCCACTATCCATACGTACTGGACACAAATAATGGGAGAATTAAGTAAGGTGCTTGAGGCAAAGCTCTCTGCAGAACCAAAATTCATTTTATTAGGGATAACTACTGATGTGGATCTGAACCGCCCGCACCTGATCTTTGTGATGCTAGCCCTGGTGGTGGCGAAGAGAGAAGTGGCACGTGTGTGGGGAGCGTCACTACCTCCCCAATTGGGGGACTGGAGGAGAGGGATGGATATGTATATGGCGGCGGAGAGGGTCACCTATAAAGCAAGAGGCTGTCCCCGGAAGTTTCGTAGAGTATGGGGAAAGTGGAGAAGGTATTATGGCCTAGATGGAGGTCTGGGACCAGTTTGATTCACTGAGAGTCTGTCTACCCAAGGCTTTGTTCGAAGTTACCGGTGGGCGGCCCAGGGGCACTAGACCTGTGGGGAGCTGATGGGGACTAAAAGAGCATAGTGGACTCGTGTGGGGGGAGGAGACTGGATTTGGATGAGCAGAGGTTCACAGTGCTGTCATTGTGGATGATGGATGGAGGGGTGGGGGGACGCCCGGGAATGCAGATAATCATCTGTGACTTGTTAGTGGTGTCAATGTTGAACAAGTTACTTACCTTCGGTAACGATGTATCTGTAAGAAACATTAGTTAGTTAGATTCCTCACCTTAGAATATCCCCAGGCGTCAGACTGGATCCGGAAGATTTTTCGTCAGCAATACCCCTTGCGCGTCGCTAGGCGTCGTCTGCGGCTCCGCGTCTGTCGTCGGGCGCCGGAATGACGTTGGAGTACTTAGACGCCGCCCTCGCGCGCTGACGTCAGTTCTTGTACATAGCCTTCCGCGCCAGGAACGCAGAGCCATGCAAAGACCGACACTGGTGCCAAAAATAAAATCTAGGGGCCTGAAAAGGATAACCTTAACCCTAGATGTCAGTTCGCAGAACGGGGAGGATGGGTGGGTCGGTGAGGAATCTAACTAACTAATGTTTCTTACAGATACATCGTTACCGAAGGTAAGTAACTTGTTCATCTGAAAGAAACACGTTAGTTAGATTCCTCACCTTAGAATAGATACCCAAGCAATACCATCCCCGGTGGTGGGTCTGCGAACCAAGATCACACCAGAAAGTCCTGGAGGACAGAACGGCCAAAGAAGCCATCCCTCCGGACTTGGCTGTCAAGGCAATAATGCCTGGCAAACGTGTGTAGCGAAGCCCACGTCGCCGCCTGACAGATGTCCTGCAAAGGGACACCCTGTCCCAAAGCAGTAGTAGCCGCTGTGGCCCGAGTAGAATGGGCGCGCAGCCCAACAGGAGGGTCCTTTTTTGCCAAGGAGTAACAAATTTTGATGCACAAAACGACCCACCGAGAGATGGTCCGTTTGTGCACCGCTTTCCCCTTCTTAGCACCCACGTATCCAACGAAAAGTTGGTCGTCCACCCGGAACTGCTTTGTGCGGTCCAAATAAAAGGAGAGCGCGCGTTTTGGGTCCAGACGGTGGAGCCTCTCTTCCTCTTTGGAAGGATGCGGAGGCGGAAAGAAGGTGGGCAAGGTGACAGACTGCCCAAGATGAAATGGAGTCACCACTTTCGGAAGAAAGGAGGGACGAGGCCGAAGGACAACCTTGTCCGGATGAACAGACAGAAAAGGAGGCTTTGAAGATAAAGCCTGGAGCTCACTCACCCGTCTAGCCGAGGTGATGGCTACCAGAAAAGCAGTCTTAAGAGTCAGAAGACGAAGAGGACAATTGTGAAGAGGCTCGAAGGGAGCGCACATCAGGAATGTCAGAACAAGATTCAAGTCCCACTGAGGCATTACAAAAGGGACAGGAGGGAACGTGTGAGTAATGCCTTTTAGAAAGCGTGTAACTACAGGGGACTTGAAAAGAGAAGGCTGATCAGGAAGCCGCAAGAAGGCAGAGATGGCAGCAAGATAACCTTTCAGAGTGCCCAGGGCAGAGCCCCGCCAGGCCAAAGAAAGAAGAAAGAGGAGAACCTCAGAAAGAGGGGCGGAAAGGGGATCCACAGCCTTTGCTGTGCACCATGCCACAAATTTGTTCCACCGGCAGGCGTATACCGTCTTTGTGGAGGGACGCCTGGCTGCCAGAATGATATCACAGACTTCAGGAGGCAAGTCAAATAGCATCAACTGCCGCCGCTCAATCTCCACGCATGGAGGTGGAGGCTGGACAGGTTCGGGTGGAGGACCGTCCCCTGCTGCTGCGACAGAAGATCCTGCCGAAGGGGCAGACGTATCGGAGGATCGGTCAGCATACTGAGTAGCTCGGGATACCAGTACCTTCGTGCCCAATCCGGAGCCACCAAGATAACTTGGGCCCGGTCGTGCCTGATCTTCTTCAGCACTCTGGGCAGAAGTGGTATAGGCGGAAAGGCGTACAACAGACCGCAACTCCACTCGTGACGAAAAGCGTCGCCGAGCGAGTGCCGCCTTGGAAATTCCAATGCGCAGAACTGCTGACATTGCGCGTTCTCTTCGGTGGCGAATAGATCTAACCAAGGCTCTCCCCACTGCTGAAAGAGACCTTGCGCCACTTCGGAGTTCAGACGCCATTCGTGATCCATCATGCACCGGCGGCTGAGTTTGTCTGCTCTGGCGTTCAGAGAGCCCGCCAGATGTTGAACCACCAGGGTTACGCCCTGGTGTTCCAGCCATGTCCAGAGGCGCAGAGCCTCCTGACAAAGGGTCCACGACCCCACCCCGCCCTGTTTGTTGCAATACCACATGGCGGTGGTGTTGTCCGTGAACACCTGCACGACACTTCCCCTGACAGAGGGAAGGAAGGCTTTCAGTGCAAGTCGGATCGCTCTCAACTCCAACAGGTTGATGTGGAGACGAGACTCCGCCGGAGACCAGAGGCCTCTGATCTCTGCCTCTCCCATATGGCCACCCCATCCCAGGAGGGACGCATCCGTCACTACGACATGCTCCGGTTGGGGAAGGGAGAGGCTCTTGCCCTTGACCCAATCGCGGTCCGTGAGCCACCACTGCAACTGCTGTGCAGTGCCCTCCGAGATCAAGACATGGTCGGACAGGTTGCCGTGATGCTGGGCCCACTGAAACTTCAGGTCCCACTGCAGAGCCCGCATGCGCCGCCTGGCGTGATGCACTAGTAGGATGCAGGAGGCCATCAGCCCCAGAAGCCGCAACACTAGCCTGACCGAGACCCAGGATAGAGGCCGAAAGATGGGAATCAGGGCCTGTATATCCCGGACCCGCTGTTCCGGTGGATGGACCCGGAACTGCGCCGAATCGAGAACCGCTCCGATGAAGAGGAGCTTTTGAGAGGGGCTCAGGTGTGACTTCGGCACGTTGATGGAAAATCCCAGCAAATGCAGGAGATCCGCCGTAGTCTGGAGGTGGGAGACGACTGTCTGGGGCGAGCCCGCCTTCAACAACCAGTCGTCGAGATAGGGGAAGACTGGGACCCCTGATCTGCGCAGATGAGCTGCGACCACCGCCATCACTTTCATGAACACCCGAGGGGCACTGGTGAGGCCGAAGGGGAGCACGGTAAACTGAAAGTGCTCTTGGCCCACCGTGAACCGCAGGTAACGCCGGTGGGCCGGCAGGACGGGAATGTGGAAATATGCGTCCTGCAAGTCCAACGCTACCATCCAGTCTCCAGGGTCTAGGGCAGCTAGAACCTGAGCCAAAGTTAACATCTTGAACCTTTCCTTCCGGAGGAAGGCATTGACGTTCCGGAGGTCCAAGATAGGGCGCAGGCCCCCTTTGCCCTTCTTGGGAACCAGAAAGTAGTGGGAATAACAACCACGACCTACTTCTGGGTTCGGAACGCGCTAGACGGCCCCCTTGGCCAAGAGGGCCGAAACTTCCTCGTGGAGAAGATTAAAATGATCCCCCGAGATACGGTGGTGCTGCGGTGGCATGGCTGGAGGGGTCGTCTCGAAGGGGAGGGAGTAGCCCCTTCGGACGATTTGCAGCACCCACCTGTCCGATGTGATGGACCGCCAGTGGAGCAGGTGATGGCGAACTCTGCCGCCCACTGGCGTGGAATGGGCCTGAAAGCTCGGACTAGGAAGGTTTTGAGGCGGATGCTGCCGGGGTGGATGTGGGCTGACCTAGTCGTCCTCCAGAACCGCCTCGGCGGAAACCACGTCCGCGACCGCGCGCAGGTTGATTCTGCGGCTGGTGGCTAGGCGCACGCGAGGAGGCACCCCTTCCTTGGCCACGAAAGGGGCGAAAGGCGGAAGTTTGCGACCGCGGGGCTGAGAGGCCCAAGGACTTGGCCGTAGCCCGGGAGTCCTTAAAGCGATTCAGCGCACTGTCCGCTTTCTCGCCAAAAAGGCGGGAGCCATCAAAGGGCATGTCCATGAGAGAGCTCTGGACATCACCCGAAAATGACGTGGACCGCAGCCAGGCGTGACGTCTAAGCGCCACTGAGGTAGAAATCGCCCTACCCAGCGAGTCCGTGGTGTCAAGCCCACATCGTATAACATGTCGCGCGGCATCCCTCCCATCGGCCAGAGCCTGGGTAAGTCGTGTCCGGACCTCCTCCGGACACAGGGGCAGCGCGTCCTCCACCGCATCCCACAGAGAGTGGGAATAACGGTCCAAGAGACAAGCGGTGTTCAAAGACCGCAGGCCCAAACTAAGGGAGGAGAACAGCTTCTTGCCAAACTGCTCTAGTCTCTTGGAATCCCGGTCCGTCGGGGCGGTCGGGAAAGAGGATTGGGAGGTGGAGGCCTGGATAACCAGGCTCTCAGGGGTAGGGTGTTGGGACAGAAAACTGGGGTCGCCCGGAGCAGGGCGGTGGCGCCTGGCGACATTCCTGTCCACAGGAGGAACTGTGGAGGGCTTGGACCAGGTGCCCTGTAGAACGTCAGTGAGGGCCTCATTGAATGGCAGCAGAGGCTCAGTGGAGCTTGCTGCAGACTGAAGCACCTCAGTGAGGACGTTCGTCCTCACAGCCACGGCAGGTAGCTAGAGCCAAAGGGCTGCGGCCGCCTTGCGCAGCACCACAGAGAAAGCAGCACCCTCCTCCGAAGCCACAGTCGGAGGAGAGATGAATCCAGTATCTGGCGAGGTATCCAGGCCACTGGCCTCCCCCAGTTCATCTGCTCAGTCCTGGGACAGTTGGGCCTGAGCGGCCATAGGATCCTCGGATCCCTCCCAGTAGTCCCCATCATCCGACTCCTGGTGTAGAGGAGAAAGTAACGGAGCCGGGCGGTAGACAAAGTGTGTCTCTAGCGGCGCTGATCTCGGCGTCCATCGACGCCGTACCGGCGCCGGGCCCGGAGTGGGACTGAACCGGGGCTCGACGTCGAACGGAGTCGACGTCGGCGTCGGGGGTGGTACCGGTGTCGACGCCTGCGGAGGAGGCGTGACGAGGTTGACCGCCGTCGACGGTGACTCGAGAACGGGTCCCACGGGTGCTTGCGGCGTCGAGGCCGGAGCCGTCAACGGCGCCGGGGCCGGAGCCACCGCCAGGCAAGGCAGCCCAGTCGGGTCCGCGGGGCCCGAAGGCGCACCAGCCGACGGCGGAGCCAGCTTCCTCATGGCCGAGAGGAAGGCACTGACTTCCGCCAGCGTCGCGTCAGTCCCAGGGACCGCAGGGTATGGGGACGTGCGCGGCGCCTGCGGCTCCGGCGGAGCCGCGGGGGTGGAACCACCCTGATCCTCGGCCGAGTCGCGCGACCGGCGAGGGGAGTCCGAAGAGCGGTGTCGCCTCTTGGAATGCTTCGACTTACCCGAAGACTTGGATCCCGACGACCGATGGTGATGTCGGCTGCGGCTCCGCGACCGATCCTTGGACCTCCTCCTAGACCGGGATCGAGAGGCGCGCGGAGCCGAGTGGCGGATCTCGAGAAGCTTACGGGACCGCTCCCGTCTAGCCTTCGAGGTCAGGGCCTTGCAGTCCGAGCACGACTCCGCGTCGTGATCGAGGCCCAAGCAGTAAAGGCACCGGCGGTGATGGTCCGTAACCGACATCAATCGGTTACAGTCCGTACAGGCTTTAAACCCAGGCATCCTACCGGCACCGGTGTCGAGACACGATCAAAAAGGATCAAAAAAGTTAGTCAAAAATTGACTAAAGGGCTAGCTCTCCCGGATCTGCGCTTACTGGCGCGGAAAAAAGAAGAACTGACGTCAGCGCGCGAGGGCGGCGTCTAAGTACTCCGACGACGTCATTCTGGCGCACGACGCCGAACGCGGAGCCGCAGACGACGCCTAGCGACGCGCAAGGGGTATTGCTGACGAAAAATCTTCCGGATCCAGTCTGACGCCTGGGGATATTCTAAGGTGAGGAATCTAACTAACGTGTTTCTTTCAGATGGTTAAAATGCAAATAAAAAGATTTATAAAAATTAAAAAAAACAATGACTTCTTCAATATATGGGCTTCTTGCCAGGTCATATTACGCATTTGTTAATCTGTTCAGACAGAGAATATTAAGAGGTGTTTGTATTCTGGTTATTGATATGAATTTAACGCAAACAATATCAAATTGCTGATGCATGTTTCCACAGGTTAATTAATGAGATTAGGGTAGGAGGGAAGGTGAATAGGGAGCAGATTGGAGTTCATAGACTGATTTGATGATTAATTGATATATTTATTTTCTGGATAATGCGGCTACCCAAGATTCTGAGTCCTGCGCAGATTAGATTGCTGTCGGTGAAAACATATGTATTTTATACTTTCTAAACTTCAGTTTCTCTTCTCCCTTGTAGAGGTCTGGCTAGGGAATTGAACCACGGTATTAGAGCAAAGAGCGTTTTTGCTGATTTTTGGCTGCATGCAGAATCATGTAGATTTAGGGTTACCAAAAACTGTCACAAAGGACCTGTTCCATGTCAGAATAGTGACTTTTTTGGGCCTCTAATCAAGTGCGCATTTGTTTAAAATAATTGTCTTTTTTTCTTTAGAGCAGGTCTTGCCTTCTGTGGGTTTCACTGTTTGGAGTTTATTGAGATTAAAGAGTCAGAATTGACCTTTCTGTTTTCCACTGAAGGAAGCTTCTTAGAATGTGGTAATTGATGTTTTCCTTATAGCAATGTTATTAGTCCGTGGGTGGGTAGTGACACTGAAAAGTGAGCTGGGTAGAAGGGGGGGGGGAAGGGTGTTGCAACCTATCTACGGTTGTGGGGGTGGGGGTACAAGAGACTGTGGGAAGTTGGTCCAAAAGTGCAACCTACTGACTAAATTATAGGGATGAGATCAGTTAATTTTGAGGTATTCAGGCAGCTGTAGTGTTTCCTACTACCCAGCCGATAGCAAAAGTGAAAGTAATATGCTGTAGGTGACGTTTTATATTTTGTTGCGGGGATCTCTTTTCCTCCGCGATAGTTCGCACACACTAATAATACCTCGTATCCCTCAACTTTCATTCAATATTTTTATTACTACCTTATTGAAAAAACATTTTCTTTCGTGGTGCATTTTTATATGACTTTCTATAATTCTGCCACTGCCAATTAATTTAACATCTAGCCGATTCAGAATTTCTATCTCCTCATTAGAAGGAATTAATTTCTTTACCACTAACATGAAAACTCAAAATAATATATGCGAATCATGCAATATACCATGTTCACTTTTTGTAGAAATCATTATCAAGTAATACTTACACACCAAATGTTATACCAAATTGTCCATAATAAGTGGATCTTTGCCAAGCACACCCAACATGGACTGAAACAATCTCTTCATGCATTAATGCTTTGCATAGTCTATCTTTCTATCACACGCTGTGTCCATAAAAGAGGTTTCATAGCCTTAACTCCACTTCCTTTCATTGGCATTTTTTTATGTATAGCTCATTCGCACACTTTGCCATTTTTTAAAACTGTGTTAATACCTTTATTTTTATACCAGTCACAACTATCCATCAACGATCTACATAAATGCCACAAGATATACAATATAGTGCCCACTGAGAGTTCTGGTAGGTCAACAAGGCATGTCCAATGGACAGCAAAGTCTGCAGCACAGCTTGTGCGTAGGCATCACTTTCAGTCAGGAGGGCTGTTCATCAGGTCCTCTCACGCACCCTTCTCTTTCACCTGCCTGAGGAACCAGCCTCCTTAGAGAAGACCTTAGGGTCACTCCCCCTCCCTGGCTAGCCCATAGTAGTATATCCACCTTCCCCACACCTTTATGAAGTCTGTGACATCGTACACCACCCTTGCTGTCTCGATGCAATGGGTGATGCCTATCTTCCACATATCTTTGGTCGGCATCAAAAGGGCTCCCGATCTTTTTACTGTGTCTTTTCTCTAGAGCCAAACCCAGTAGGCAGATGAGCAACTGTTTCCTCTGGTATCCCAAAAAGGTTTATTTAGGCCCGACACCTCCTAGATTGTTCAGTTCATTAACTATTCCTTAACTATTCCCTGCCAGTACTGGAAAATAGGCGGGCATTCTCAGATCATGTGGACTTTCCTAATTTTATGTTCATAGTAGACTATATACAATCTTTCCCTTTTCTAACTTAGGGATGATAAAACTAATACATCCATATGATTAACTTAAATGTTCTTCTTTCAAGTTAAACATCCATTGGCAATGTTTATTATCATCAAACTTCAATACATTTTCAAACATTTCCAGTCCCTGGGAATTACAATGTCAGATATCTTCTTCACACAGAAAGAAAGGAGGACAATCCGAACCTTTCATTAAGGCCATCTGGTTGTAATCTTTGTAAGTGGTATATTCACCAACACTTGTGTTGCAATAATGTTATCTGTAGCAGGTTTTCTTAGTGGAAACTTGAGTACTTCACGTGTTTTCTGCATAATTATGGATTTGCCTTATCTGAAAAAAATTGTTTCTAGCTCAAACAGATCAAACGTTTCTATAAAAGGCAGTGATGTGTTGCAGCAGAGTGAAAGGACCCTCTAAAAGGTTGACTAGCCACTTTTCCATTGCTAGATTTGGGTGCTGAACTGGCACTCATCTGGTGAAACCTTTGCTTAGACAGTGTTAACCTGTGCAAACAAAGCAATAATGAAGTAATACTGTTAGAAATGGGGTTTTTAGTTGGCAGAGGTTTTCACCCTGTACAAGCGGGGACCACCACCCTAGTCAGGGTAAGTCAGATACCCAACATAAATTAACCTGTGCTCAACCTCTAGTAGTTGGCACAGAGCAGTGAGGCTTAACTTAAGAGGCAATGTGTAAAGTGTTTGTGTAACACTTACATTACAGCAACTCAATGAAAATACCACAAAAATACTCCACACAGGTTTAGAAAAATAGAGAATATTCTGAGCAAAACGAGACCAAAATGACACAAATCCAAACAGTATTAGTTGAGATATGAATTTTTAAAGAATAAATGCAAAAACAGTGCTTAGAAGTCAATAAAGGTTACTTGATGTCTCACTAATCCGGGGTATATCTGAAAAGTAAAGCCGACAGCGAAAGAGCAAGCTTTGGATACAGTTCCTAACTTATTGGGAGACAGACCGCAGTCACACAGAGAAAAGTTAGAGCAGAGAAATGTCCACCTTCTAAAAGTGGCATTTCCAAAATGAAATGTCAAATCCAACTTCACCTTTAAAGAGGTTTTATCACCACCATTCCAAAGATCTTAAACATGGACTAGCTACTCCTTTTCAATAAGGAATTACAGCGTAAAAGGTGTTTTAAGGAATCCACAATGCTAGCTTATGGAAGGAGTAAGCCTCACAGCAGTTAAAAACAAATGTTGCGGTTTGTCACTGCCAGGACATGTAAAACTTAAGAGTGCATGTCCTGCCTTTTAGTTACATAGCACCCTTCCCTTTGGGTCATTTAGGGATTACCTTTGGGGTGACGTATTTGTAATAAAATGGAAGATTAAGGTTTGGCAAGTGGTTTTAAATGCCAAGGCGAAGTGGCAGTGAACTGTACAGCCAGGCCCTGCAATGGCAGGGCTGTGACAGGTTTGAAAGGCTACTTGTGTGGCTGGCACAACCAGTGCTGCAGGCCCACTAGTAGCATTTAGATTACAATCCCTGGGTATATGGTATACCACTTTACAAGGGACTTACAGGTGAACTAAATATGTCAATCCAATATACACCAATGTCAACATGTTTAAGGAAGAAACACATTCACTTTAGCGCTGATTAGCAGTGGTAAAGTGTTCAGCGTCCTAACAACCAAGATGGCAGAACATTTCATCCATTGTGCACAGCTCTTGTGCCTACCTCAGAGGTGTGGCCATGGAAAAGAGCAGTCAGTTCTGGGGGCAGCTTTTCTCCCCCTGGGATTGGGTGCCTGTCCGATTTAGGGGTGGGAACAAAGGGTAGGGGCAGACCCAGGTGTTGACTACATCTGCTTGTGACAGGGTAGGCCTCTTTGAAGTTAATCAAGTTCCTGGGCCCCGCCCACAGGCAATCCTGACAAGGGTACAACAGCACCTCCTCACACACAAGGATTTTATCTGCTATGGAAGCAAGTTCATACCTCACCAAATTGGCTTATTCAGCTGCCAGGTGATATTTGGAGCTCATGCAAATGGGTTACCAAAGGTGTAAGGCCACCAAGAGTTCACTTTCTAAAAGGACCTGTTCCTTAATAGTTTACCAGATTGTAGTTCCTATTAAAAGAGTTTTTGAATTATATTTCTAGCTGCTTCCTAAATTAGCATTATTAAATACAATAATGTAACCCAGAGCGTTCATATCGAACAGCCAGACTTGCAACAGTGAAAATAGCTTTTTGGGGCTTTTTTGCTATAAGGACATTTGTAATATTAAACTTTTACATGTTCTACTTTTAAATACCAGGCACCCTACCTTAAGCGTAATAAGAGCTACTTAGGGCTGATTTATAAATATTTTAAAAGGAAGTTGACTGTCAAAAGGGGTTATTTTGACAGGTCAAATTTGCAGTTTAAAACAGTTGTTGGGGGCTAATCAGAGGCGGTGACCTACTAGCAGATTTCAATTTTGTGGGCAAAGAGTTCCTTCTTCATGTTATGGCCTCTCCTCTTTTCCCTCAAAGATTCTGAAAAAGGGAAAGAACAAGTAGGTGATCAGGAGCTCGTTCTGGCTCTTGATGCTGGCGGTCTATGGGCAGAGGTGAACGAACAACATGACAAGGCACCACAAAAAGTCACTGTGTGAGACTGTGATGGATGGACATTTGCCAATCGCACCTGCAACAATGTTTTAATGCGGAGTTCTCTGGAGGGATGTTCTAGGCACTGCAGCACAAACAATTTGGAGAGCAAATTCTTGAACGTCATAGTTGAGGAGAGAAGCTCAGGACCTGCAATTAAAGGGAAAGGAAAAGAAAATAGAGACCTGACTACCAGGCGCCATGGCGAGTGCTTTATGGCACCAATGAAACCACCACAATCCTATTTCTGGTGTCAAGTCAGAGCCAGCGCCCACTATCCGAGATGTAGAGCTATGTCAGAGGTTTCTGGATCCACAACTGGGGTTTGGGATATTCAACAGTAAACAATCTGCAGGTAGAAGTATCCACCACAATTGCCAGCTAGCATGGTGGTAGTAGAGGATGACTGACAGATGTTTCTCCAACAAAGAAATGATGTTGATGAAGACTGCCCCTCACAGCATGCTGAAGGACAGGGTGGTAAACTGGTAGTGAAAACAGGCAAACTGGGCATCCAGGGGCATGAAACTGTCTAGTATCTCCAAAGCTTGGATGACTCAAGTGTTAAGAGGAGGAAAAAGATGGCTAACTTTCAAGTCAATTTTCTTCTGGGCGGAAGGTAGTATTAGTCTTCCACATTCTCATAATTATCTCCAGATACGGCAAGACATTCATCTGTGAGCCTAGTGGTATAACACACTAGACGAGGGATGGAGACCTTGGGCATGAACTTTATTTTTTTATGTTCAGCGCTTCTTGGGCTGGCCCACAGAGGTGTACAGGAAACCTTGCCACATTAGGTAACATCAGAGACTTTGTGATTGACATTGTCTGAGGAGGCTTAGAAAAAAAGCTGAGTTTCTTAAGAATGTTTTTTTTAATTTACTTTGGTTAGCATCACTTGATAAAAGGTATTAGTAGGACTAGCACCCTGCACAATCCTTAAGCTGAGACAGAGGATACTGGGGCTGGGGATTGCAGAAGGAGGCACATTTTCAGTAAGAAGTATTACTGTGCCTATGCTTTTCAGCAACAATTTAAAATCTGGATTCATCCACTTGCACCACAATACTTAGTCAATTGCGTATTTGCCTATTCACCTTAACTGTAACATCGTAGTCCTGGCAGGCAAAAATAGCCGACCATTAGAAGGTAAATAAAAAAAGATCACCACGCATATTTTTTAACGCACACAAATATATCTTTAAGTACACTCAGAAGCAAACCGCCCTGCCAAACAAATAGGTATTACATATGCATAATGACATCGAGAGCAGTCGAAAGGCGAGCCACGCAGGACTATCAATTGACAGATTCACATAAACTGTGTATTTAGAAACAAAGGTTGGCCCATCACAACCGACCTTAATTAATTCAGGAACATGATAGGCGTCCAGCAGGTTTCGAATGCCTCTGTATATGTTTGCAGAGATCACTACGTTCTGTAGCAAGAGGTGGAGAAAAAGAACATTCGTTTTGAAACACAACCAAAATGAAATCTGTCCTACCGAAATTATCTCAGACATAATTTAAATGCCCAACTCCTATGTCATTGAGAAGTGGTCCGGTTGTACGTAAAAGCAGCAATTTAAAATATAATAGATACATGTCAGACAGGACAGGCATTATGTAGGGAAAAATAAAATGGTACCATCTTCCGCAGTTGATGGAAGTATTGTCTCAAACGCTCCTCCTTGGCCTGTACCTCTGAGTCACTCATGCTGTCAATCAAGTGATAAAGAAAATAGCCAACAGCTTCTGCAGAAAAAAAAACCAAGAGAAAGCATTCCACTGAAATTACCCACACTGTCATGTTATCAAGATTAATTTATAAGAAATCATCTTGGTGTGAGATGTCACCCTGATGAGAGGCTCTGAAATGGCAACAATGATCACTGAGGCATAGAGATTATGTGGTTTGGGAGCACATATCTAACTGGTGAGTGAAAGGAATATTAATTATGTTCAGACCCAGTGACAGCTTTTCACTACAGGATCTTACCTCCATCTATTTCGCTCTACTACTGTGTGACAAAAGTGGCAGTGGCAAAGGCCTCCTCCTCCCCTAAACTCGGGCTTCTGTGCCCACCACACCTAAAAACAGTTGTCTCACCTATTACCGCCTCTGAAATAAGCCCATGTTAATTTTGAAACGCGACTGCAGAACAAGAGTACATATTGTCAACGGGAAAAGTATTTTCAGTGCTTACTATAGGCCCAACATTGGCAACTTGAATTAAAAAGACAGCTGCCTAGTACATAGCGAAAAACAAACCTGGTGAAAGTATTAATCATGAAAATGTGCAATGAGAACAAAATACAAAATTATATATATATATATATATATATATATATATACACACACACACACACACACACACGTGTTGATACACGTGCACACATGCAAAAAAGAAACCACTAAAAATCACAGGTTTTCAGTGTGATTATTCTACATTACAATATCTCCTAGTGAATGTATATGTTAGAAGAAGAAAAAAGCACCACAGCATCAATTACTTAAGTAAATGTACACCCTCACACAAATGGTATGTATACCCGTATGAACACACACCATGCTATTACACGTGAAAATATATATAGGTTTTTTTCTCCAGCAAACCAATAATGGTTAGAAATTAATTTTGGAGGGTACAATTGAAAGGAGATAATTTCGGCCCACCTTTAATCAAATGCATTTAGGATGCACTAATCCCCATTTAAAATATGCGTTGACATGCAGAGTGCAGGCCGCCCTTATTTATAACACAACACGTGCGCACAGTATTCTACTGCAGGTAAACAGGCGAAATGGGCAGCAGTGAAATGTGTGTACGTTTATGTATTACTTTTTGCAAACATGTAACAAAAGAGATCTCATTAATCTGAAGAGATCTTGCGATTACGAGGATAACGCTTTACACAACATGTTTTTTGAATTTCACTTTCCAAAAGAAGCAATCAGTGTGTGCTGCTGTAATCCCCCAAGCCCGTCATTACACAGAAGAACGGATTTGTGGATAAGTTACAATCATAGAAATTGAAACGCTACCAGTTGGTCCTGAAGGCGCCTGGCTGTAGCGGCCATCCTTCTGCAGCAGCTCAGTTATCTGGGGAGACAGAATAATCGTATATTGCAGCCAAGAGAAGCAAACAAGGACAAGCAGTATCTGAAATCGAATTGCCCACATAATAAAGCATCTCTCTTTTAAAGCATTATTCTACAGTCTCAGAAGAAGGGGGTGTGTGGGGACAGAAGGAATACGAACACAAGCAAGATTTCGGAAAAGAAAAGCCTTCTTACGTGAAATGTAAGGAGCATATGAAATGTTTATTAAAAGTATGGGAATGCAAAAAGGTTTCCAAACTGTTCTGTTTAGCCGCCACCTGCCCAAGCGCTTGTGGCCACTATTAGTGCATGTCAGTTCAGTGAGTCATTGAATTGTGCCAGGAGTTGCTGGAAGCGGCCGAGGCAGTTTGCCTCACAGAAAAAGGTAAAGCTAAGCAGGAAAGAATGATTTACCGCGGCCGGCTACGCGGATCATTTGACTTGATCTGAAGTTTAGACCGTGCCAGAAGCAAAGCAAGATGTAAGAAGCATTGGCAAAGCCTATAGGTCTTGCCTTTCACCAATGGCTTTTAGCGAAGCTGTACAGCACCCCCGATGTTGTGCAGCATGGCCAAAGAAAACCAAACAAAAAAGACAGTGATTGAGCCGCCAGCATTATTTTGCACACATGCATGCCTTCAAGAAGGCACTGGGGCTTAATATTTTTTGAAGCAGTGAGGGAAAAGGAACACGAGGAGGGGAACGCAACATGGGAGGTAGAAGGGACAGGAGGTATAAGAGTCATGAGGAAGGAAGCATCAGAGGAGCAGGTGGGAGGTCGAGAAAGTAAACAGGCAAGAGAGCAACATGGATCACGGGAGGGGAGAAAAGCAAAGGGCGCAAGAGAGCGCAACGTGGAGCGGGGATGAGAGGGGCGCGCACAAAAAGCAACACCAGGTGAGAAGCACACGAGGGCTAGAGCATCACAGAAGGGGATGTGGGAGAACCTCACAGGCGAGGGGGAATAACATGGCGAGGGGGAATAACATGGAGCGGGGGAGGGGAAGGGGGGTTGGAGAGAAGCACACGATGGAGAAAGCTTGAAAACACATGCCCTCTTGTGGTTTCGTATGAGATGAAATAAACAAGTCGTTTCTTAAAAGTGAGCAGTGGAAGGACGTAAGTAAATTTAGGATGCTGGGGGGTGGGCGTGGGAGGGCAGATAGAATATAAAAAGTAGTCAAATAAAAACGTGATTAAAGCCAACTGGCTACAAGCCCCTTTAACGTCTTGGTAATCCCACTGTATGCCTTTAGTAACCACACTGCTGAGCGGTCTGGTAGGTTCCACCCAAAAAGGTAATATCTTCAAATATGTACAGAAAGATGGAAAATAACAGATTCTCCCACTGTCTAAAGACAGAGGCGTTATGCTCTAAAGACAAAGGTGCCAGTTTCCTCACCCCATAAGCCTACTTCTGGGACTGACCTTCAAAGACTTTTGATAATAAAACTACAGACCACCCATTGAAGATCAATTTATTCCATCCAGAACCAGTGCACAGTATTCTAGTTAGACCCGACTAAATGGTCCGTTTCTTCTTATATGCAACTAAAATCACGCGAAACTAAATGCCAGATGAAAAGTACAGTTTAAATTCAGAATTCATTAAGAGGTGGCAAGGTTCACACAGAAGGCACAATGTGCTGCTCTCGCACTTTGTAAGCAGATCAGAACAATTACACCATGCAGCTACCTGTGACAAGGCCACCTTCAGTCTACCCACCAGGAGATGGAGCAGACCTCATGGGGGGCTCTGACTGCACCAAGCACAATGACGTCTACTGCCACCAGCTGTACTCTTTCCTGGATTCATTTACTATGCAGGCCATCTATGTTAATCGCACTGCTACACTCCAATTTACAGACTATGCTCACTGCCTGCAACTTCCAACTGGCTTCTCCACCTACTGTTCTTTTATGTACATTTACAAACCGTTAGAGACAATAATTTTAATTGTTTACAACGTTTTCTAGCTGAATAGATATAAAAATGCATCTCTCTCTCTCTTCACAGTATTGAGTATTTCTACCTATCTTCTCATTTTCTTTCTCGGTCCTCGTCTTCCACAGACCTCTGTTTAAAAGTATACCGCTTCATTGTGAATGCCCATACTACTGAATTCGTATGCCTTACTGATGTTGCTAAAGTGCTTCCATTTTTTCGGCGCATAAGGCATTCACAGAATTCATCCAAACATGTTCAAATAATAAAACACAAATGTGTCCAAAATACTGCAATAATGTGACATGGTCGTATGGCCTCCAATGTGAAGCACTTCAAAACACGGAAAAATCCGACAATTTATATTCTAGCTTCTTATTACCAAACATAAAGTGCATGTTATAAAGAAAAGCTTTGCAAATTTATAAAATATTTAAGTGTATTCATAGGTTTCAGACCTTAAATGTCATTTGTTACAATAGGATAATGTACACTTGTACAGGGATTGAGGCAAAAGTATTTTATTCCTTTTATTTGATACCACACCATGCTGGTCTGTTAACCATCCACAAAAAACGAGAAACATCAAAGCCTCCGGAGGGCAATTTTCACATGCACGTGGTCTTACATTTTCGGATATACACATTAACATCAGGGTGAGCACTTAAGCAATGATTAAAACTGAACTAAAATGACCGAATACTGCTGGAAGGACACACAAACCAGTGAGAGGCTCTGGAAATACAAATTAAGCCAGCTCTTTAAAATGCTTAAACGGAACGACCGGCCTTTCCTGTATCCACATATATAAAAATTGGAGTGGACTCATTTGCCAGCCCTTTAGGAAAGTACATTACACTGATGAGCAGTTGGCAAGCTGTGGTGCAAATATTACTATCACGTTTGTTATGTATCCCCCCCCACCCCATTACTTTCTCGCAGTTTTTTCCTCTACCTCTTTTTGAGTCCCTCTGTCCACACAAATGAGAAGGTGAATGACAGAGCAGAGACAGCATGCATGTGTGAATTTGGAAGTGTGTGCCCCTTAAATATTCTTATAAAAACAATAAAAGCCTGCAGTGAACACGTGATTCTCCATTTCCCACCATGACAGTCTAATGAAAGGAACTGGAAAGAGAAAAATCTTTTTACAATTTTTCTTCCACAATAACAATTCTACATTACCTCTAGCACGACACTTGAAAAATGTATAAATCCAAACATTTTAGAACGATTATAGCTCTACTACTAAATGAAATACAATCTAGTAAGGGACATAAAAGTATGCCATGACAGATGCGCGGGTAACAACATTGTTATCAGAGATCTACAGGTAGACTCGCTCCAGCTTTCGAATTGCACGATGACAAAGCTTTAAAAAGTCTTGAGCACTACTACATTTATAGACCTAATAGATATTCTTGAAAATTGATAACATTGATCCCAGCTTACCTTGGACATATGTTCTACGTTGTCGGACCTGAGGGGGGCAGCAAAGGATAATGAATTAGTACACAGTTAATGCTGGACAAAGACGAATAACTGTACAAATCCTTCGGCTGCTATTGACGCTATTTCTACCACACCGAGTACAATGTAACAAATATTATAAAGTCTCTTTAATATGGCAGGAAATAAAATAGCAATATTTACCAATGAAACGAGCTAGGATCATTAGTTTAAATAGGGCATACAACATTAATTACAATATAAGCAGTGGAATTTTGCCATCGCACGTGGACTTTAACGAAAACGAAGCTTGTCCACCAACGACACGATATTAAGTAAACCGAGGCTATCGATTTATCAGATTCTATAGCCTAGCAAACGATGTGTCATATGGCTAACACGTTACAAATGTATATAGTTGGCCCTTTCTCATAGACCAATGATAAGGGGGTTGGGATGGAGGAAGAAGGAACAAGCATTGGCATAGCCAATAGGTCCCGCCTTTGGGACCTAATAAGTGTTTAGCCATGCAACACTTGATGGTGTTGCACCAAGGATATTGTGCTGGATAACTAGACACTTATAAGGCCCCAAAGACGAGACCTATTGGCTATGCCAATGCTTGTTGATACATACCACCATCCAGTGTCACTGGAAATCAGCATTCAAAAGTACTGAAAAAGAGCAGGCCCAACACGTCGGACCTCATTTTCATTTTTCATAGACAATGCCAGCACCTTCCCCAAGTTCATTCAAATCTACTAGAAGTTGCGAACACCAGAACCGTATTAGATGGATCAAATGAACGTCTAACATCCACATTACGAGCATGTCGATTGTAACAGTAGGCAGAAAGGTGATATTTATGGCAACAGGTTTATTTTTTGCACCCCTTGGTTAATAAGTACAAAAGATAGACTCTCTTCGCATGTTTCTACACATTTCACTACAGTGCAATATTTTTTTTTTAAATCTGACCGATATTAAACGGATTCGAATATATTTTCGTAACAAAAATTGAACTGCTTTTTGGTATATTTAATTTGACACTAGAGATTCCACATGTATTCCTCATACTTGTAAATATGTGGCCTCTCATTTGAAAGAGCATCGCACCAAGGATTTAAGTGGTTTGCGGTAAAGGTGATGGTGTGACTGTGTATTATGCAGAATAAAGTATCGCCTACCATACATTATAGGTAGATTACAAGTCACTTTGGAATTAAATGACCTTATATGTGAATTCTGTCCTCAGCCTCGACATGATCAAGGAACTCCTCAGTGACTTGCAATATCCCCATAATGTATGTCAGGAGGTACTTCATCCCATATACAGGCCCTTCACTGGGTACCAGACAGAAAAAATATTTAACTTGGCAAGAACAGTCGACAACAATACTGTACTAAAATTAAACAGTTCCAGAAGCAGCGATCTTGTTTCACCAAATAAATTCCAATAGCAGATTGACGCCACCCACTCATTGAAACACCGTATGAAGTGTCATCACAACATATTAGAGATAAATGTCTACCACACTTAATACTCTAATGAGGTATAAAGACCCGGTTCATACGCCTAAGACTAGGCAACAAAAATAACCAAATTCAAAAGGAAAAGATTGTTTGTACTCGGCCATACATCCCCCGGGTACTGAAAACCTGGAGCTGCAGAGCAACAAAAGAAAAAATAAATCAGTAATAATACGGACAACCAGATACTAACTTAGATGAAGCCAAACACACACTTTCTTTTAAAAGAACACAAGTCAGACAGGTCAAATCATGGGGCGTTTAACGCATACGAGTTTTAATGCAGCCACATGACACTTTCTTCCCCCTCGACACCGCTTAATGATGCCCAGCCGTAGGACACTGCCAGCACTGTAAAACCTAGACTGCAGCAGCGCTTAAAAAAGAAATACAAAAGTTACAAAATAAGGTGCACTTCTGTAAAATGAACTCTTCTTCTAAAAAGAAAAAAACTAATAGTTTGGATGCCACAACTAGTGTTTAAATAACAATAATGCGCCTAACACCCAAGTACGCTCTGGGTATACACCATTTTTCTTCCGGCTGTGTTCTGTGCTACATTCGCACTCTTGTAGTCATAACAATGTTCATGTTTTAGGTTCTGTCTACTACACGTACTCAAGATCAAACAAACATTGGCATAGCCAATAGGTCTCGCCTTTGGGACCTTACAAGTGTTTAGCCATGCAACAGTTGCATAACTAAATACTTATAAGGTCCCAAAAGCGAGACCTATTGGCAATGCCAAGCGGCCGTGCAGCCGCGAAAGTGATCGCAATCGCGATCCAACATCAAAACGGCCGTGCGGCCGCGAAAGTGAAAGTAATCTCGGTAAACTGAGGCGCGCGTGCCCGCGCACATGCACTGTAGCTCTAGGCTGGCCTGGTAGCACTTTTTGGAGCCCTCTCAATAAGTCTCGCCAGACCAGCGCATGCGCTGGGTCAGGCGAGACCTAAAAAACTTCAGATAACCTATATCGCCAGGGGTGTTGCAATACCGGCAAACAGCTGTCGGACAAAAGCAGCACATCTCAAATCAGGCGGGAGATTCCCATATACGAGTCTTACCTCCCGGATTCCGAACATGCTGAAAAAAATCCAATTGGTTTTGCCTTGCTGCAGACTCTAACCAACTTAAGTAAGTGAAGCTAAGGGGATATAATCGGAAAGCTAGTTTTATTATGATTGACAGGAGACTGGAAAGTAATAGGAAATCCTTAGTTTCCATGTATCCAACTATTGGTTAGAAAAACTACCCGCCCCTAGCAAAGACGGCCCCTGTGTTGTCATCCACGCTTCTGGTAAGCGATAGTGAGCTCTTTTCATCCCACTTTTTGTTTATAATTTAGCCAGTCGCTTGTTGAAGTATTTTTGGACAACTTTAGTTCCAAAAACATCTTGTTAATGACTTATTTTAAAAAGCCCCATTCGTAGCAGAAGTTTGTGCCTGACACCTGCTACTAAAAACTTGGCGCTAGTCATCCAATAACAGGAGAGCCCTACATGCTCTTGACTAATCATTGGCAGAGTATTCATAGGGGCAGATCCTCGTATTTAAGAAGCACTGTGTTTTGTTGACCTTATTTATTTAGGACATCCTTCTCGTAATCAATCAAGCAAGACGAATAAAGCGCTCCAATACCTTCGGGTTGAGTTCGCGCTATATAAATCTGCAAAAAAGAAACCGGCATGAGAAACGAAAGTAAAGTCTCGTAAAGGAGCAGGAGGTGAGCCCGCGAGGGGTTCCTGAATCCAAGTTCTACTTGTAGTTTGCATCAGTGGTACATTGCAAGTCTTTGTATTTTGTAATTTATGTTAACCAAGTACTGTCCTGGGAAGCGCTTGCTGAATAGACACAGCCCGCGAGTGGTCCGCGCGTGAGAGAGAGAAGGAGCAGGAGGTGAGCCCGCGAGTGGCGCGCCTGAGCTTGGGAGAGCAGTCTGCTCATTTTTAGGTCTCGGCTGCGAAGGCTGTGCTTGCGCAGTCTAGCTCCGAGATTTATTGACTTGGAGAAGAGGGTCTTGAACCCGCCCCTCTTCTCCCCTGTTCTCCATTGGCTGGCCTCTTGAATGCTGGCCAGCCATTGGAGAAGAGGTCAGTCATTCCGATTAGGCCCCGTCCTTTTCGGATCGGGGAGCGAGTTTTTTGCAAGAAGTCTCATTCTCTCCTCCAGCCAATGGCTGGAGGAGAGAAAAGACAAACAAGCCCCCGAATCCGAAAATGCCGCTGCCTTTCTTCGAGGCATTTCTGCTCTGCCTCGGAGAAAGGCAGTGGTGTGCCTTTTGCTCTGCCTTGTTGTTCCTCTGGGAAGACTTTAGTTTTTACCTGGTCCGGAGAGAGGCGGCTCTCGAGTTTCACGCCAGTGCCAGACACCCAAGGTCACTTAGACTGACGGAAGAGTGAGTGAGTGTGGGTTGGGGAGAGGGATAAGCGCCGCTGCTGAACAGGAAATGTCGGGCTAAATTGCAACACATATAAAAGAAATAATCTTTGTGAAGTAAAAGTCAATGGAAAGTTCCCGCGGAGCATGATGTGAATTTGTAGCCATTGTGTGTACTGCTTAAACCGCATTGGCCGGTCCTGTATGTCTGAGCTCGTGGCCGCAGATAACCCGTCTCCATAGCAAGTCTTGTTTTCAAGCTGCGCAGGTGAAGAGGACAGACTGAATGATTGCGATCGATTCCTCCTTCCACCTTTCTGCCGCACCTTACAACCCACTTTCCTCCTCCTGCCTCTCCCCCTTCCTTTGCCTCTCCCCCCCCCCCTGCCGCGCCCCCATAACCCCCCCTCCCCTAACAGGTTTCCTCATTGTCTCTCCTGTAGTGCTGGCCCGTTAAGCGCTATACAAACAACCCATGTGACATGATAGCAACTAGTGGGAAACCAGGCGCGTATTTGAAATACCGTATTGTACGGTATTTGTGAAGGATACTTCCAGGGACAGAGGTGATCTGATAGTCTACGAAAACACGAGTCACCGTGGCTAGTAGGTTAAGAAATTGAAGCGCCATAAGACAACGATTAGTCGATGATTATTACAATATTTAATGCTTTAAAGGGTTAACATGTTAGCAGTAAGTCTCTTTTTGGTGGGACTTGCTAAGAGTGATGTTTTCACACGGCAGTGGAATGGAGTAACACATTAAAAAAAAAATGCGATTTTTCTAAATAATAAGTAATTATTTGGGAAGAATTCTTAGTGACGCAGTTTCCTCGCCTCTTGCTGACGAGCTTCATCGGTTAATACTTCCTATTTTAGCATGCACTGAGTCGCCTCTGTACAGAGTCAGCCGTGGCACAGTATCTCTCCTAGCACAGTTGGGTCTACACAAAGTTATTCTTTTGTGAAACCCCTGTCATTCTTGTGAGTATTAAAAAGGACTCCATGCCGCTTGCAAAGTTTTCAGCATGTGCTTTTCCGGCTTAAAAGTTGGGCCCGGATTTACTAAGATTCTGCACCATGGTTGCAAAAGAGGTCACAGGAAGTGAATGTGGAATGGTTTGTGTGCATTCCCAAGTAGTAATAAAACAAACCTGCACACAGTTGTACTTAAACAAGGGAACGATATTCATTGGGCAAGAGGGCACAGCACAGACCATGACAACTTGTAGTGTGAAAAAGGCTACTTAATGAAGCAGGTGCACATCACAAATATTTCTACAACCCTAGGCAAATCGTCTTGCACAACTATTGTTCTCACTATATGTCAGTATTCACCTACCGGTTGCCCCCCCGACCTTATTTGTTCCTCGACAATTTCCCCCCAGCTCAGCTGCCTCTCAGTATATCTATGCTCTACACATCCTGAACTGACTTTACTTCATATTGTATTGTAATTGCATTTATATAGCGATTACTACCCCTGAAGAGGCGTCAAAGCGCATTTTCGGCGAGTAGCACGCTACTCTGGAACCCATTAAGCATTAGCGGTGAATTAATATAGTGAAATATGAAAGTAATGTGAGTGGTGGATATTAGTCAGTTATTTGGAGTGCGTAGGATGTCACTGTAAACCTTTAACTTCTTGCTACCTGCAAGTGCCAAATTACTCCCACCCTTCCCTTTAAACTGCTTCGCCCACTCCAACAAGCTAAACAAGCATTTACAATGCAACGGTCTCGGAATTGTTAAAGTTAGAGCTATTGGCATTGCTCATGACAATGCCGTTTCTTTAAATGTTTTAAAAACAAAAACATAAACAAATATAATGTCATGAGCAATGCCAATAGCTCTAACTTTACCAATGCCGAGACCATTGCATTGTAAATGCTTGTTGAGCACTGCACCGTGCTTGTGGCGCGCCTCTGCTCGCTCCCGCAAGGTGGATGCCGCCACAAGCACAAGTGTGTGCTTGAAAATGAGCTGACCGATGGTTAAAGGCCCTCCTGGAGCAGCGCATGCTAATAGATAGATAAATGTGATCAGGAAGCATGTTGTTACAGTACAAAAGGACCAATGGCTGAAGTGAGATGACTCACTGCACCATACTGTAGTGTGCGGAAGCAAAATGTGAATGACAGCTTAACAGGCTAATGGGACAAAAGGGCTGACCCAAAGCCCCTTTATGTATGTATAGATGTATTTATTTTTAATTCTGGCTCAAGAGAGCTTTAATAAAGCTTATAATAAAAAAAATCATAAATAAAAAAACACACACTATACAAATACATAGAGATGCTGTGGGTCAGCAGTCGGTCAGCCTCTTTGTCCATTGGTCAATATATTCAACTGTCATTCAAATTTTGCTCCAGCCCACCACAGCATAAAGCATGGGAATATGGATCAGATCACTTCTGCCACTGGCGCTTTTGCACCTCAAATGACGACTTTTAACCTAATCAAATGGACACATCTGCCTAAAAAGAAGTGCCTTTCAGTACCAGGGCTGGTGGGCCAATATTATACTTTGACAATGGTTCTTTCTTTTAATTCTTTATGGATTTTTGTAACTATTCTGTGTTTAACCTATGTCGTCGAATTGCAATCATTAAAAGTCAATAGTAACTTTTCTTTGTGTCACTAAGTATCATATTTTTTAATGATATGCTCTGAAACCAAAACTGGTTTCTACACCTGTACTAAGTACATCTGCATGGAAGGCACTCAGTGTTCTATCAAAATGATACGCTTGCTTTTAAAGATTTTTATTGCAAGCATATCGTCCTCATATTTATGCATCATGTATTGAATGAATAAATGAATGAATTATTTCATTTTCATAATTACCTAAAATGATTGCAAAGCTGTAGTACGATGTCAAAATTATTGTCAAAATACGTATCCCACACCATTATAATACTTACATATATTCTTTTTTCCTGTGGCGTGTGATTGCAATAAAACTTTTACAAAAGAAAATGATTATACAAGATTCCTAAAGGCCAGACCAAATGACTTTAGTAACACTTATGCTTTATGTTTTTCTTTTATTACATTAAATTGGGGAGACCCAAATATGTCTCTTAGTAGAAATTCCTGTTACATCTTGAAACTAGTTTATAAAATCAATATTTTACTGGTATTTTTCTTCTGGAGGGATTTTTCATTAACCAATAGAATTCCCCTTGCTTAGTCTCTGAAAGCCAAATCAAAAGCAGATGTCATAACATGTATGCTGCAATTCTAGCCAGTAAAATCATTACCCAACTAATGAAATGAAATGGTTCCCCAGCTTCAAAGTCGGCCGCCTTAGCCATTAAGCCACACCCTCTCCCAATCATTTAAGCTAAAAGCTCCATGGCCAGGCCAGTACTTTTAACATTGTTTACTTTAAAGACAAGATGTGAAATAGAGCTATCAGCATATCTAAAGGGATAGGGAGGAGTCCGTAATAGATGGCTGCCACAGCATTCCTACTCTGCCTAGAAGAACCCTTATCACGTAAGCATCAAAGCATTCAACAAACAATGTATGTTTTACTTGTTGAAAAGGCAGGAAGCAAACTTTCCCTTTGTTTTAAATATTATGATTTTAGTTCGGAGATCAACTACATCTTACTATTAGAAAATGTGCATCTGAATCTCAACAGGTAAAATACCATTTACATGTTCTTTTCACATTGTGCTAATATCTAGTTTGTTGTTTTGTGCGGTGCTTAGACAATCCGGAGGTCCCTTAAGGCCACTAATAAAAAACATAAGATCAGAAACCTGAGATATCTGCATGTAGCTTATATATCAACACAGCCATTGTAAACAATGTTACAATGTTACATGCATATATAACATACATTGTAAAGTTTTTACCTGAGCTATGACTGTGAAGGAGTAAGAGGAGGATGTGACAACCTTGCCTATGATGAGGCGACATTGTCTAAAATAATTCCCTCATCTACTTTGTTGGGACTTGTTCCCTGCGCTCGGGGTTTAAAGAAGGACAGCATGGGTGTCTGGCGCTGACTGGCTAGCTCTATGCAAAATGAATAGATGCGTCGCTTATTCATGGCTATGCAGCCTGAGAGCGTTCGTTCACTCTAGGGGCCTTTGCATGGATTACCACATACATTAGTACGTGATCCCGCATAATACGCGCCATCTCATCTCAAATAAGCTGCTCGTATGATCCGAGCCCCACCAATAATTCGGTCAACCTGGCCCTTGTGATTGCAACCTAGTGCATTTGGAGCGTTATACTCTTGGGACGTTGTAATTGCATTAATGCATACGTCTGTATTTACAAAGCCTAGGAGTGAGAAACATGTCTGCGATGACATGGGTTGGGGACCTTCAAAAACATTCCCTGCCAAGCTTTGATGTCCCTTTCAACAGGGCAAGTAGCTGCTACAGAACTCCATGTACACATCTCGAATAATCTGGGACGACAGAGAACTTTACGCAGCAATCTGCAGGTCCCCTGGCATTCTCAGTCCTCTCACCTGGTACTCTATCTCCAGAGTTGCTTCGTTCTTCAAGGGCGGATAAAAGCACTCCTTGTGTCCCGGGCGAAGCATGAAGGTGAAGTCACGGTCCATAGATTGTGAGAAACTCAAGCAGAAGTGAAGCACATGCTGCAGGCAGAGGACCAGAAGCAGCACCCCGTTGGCCCTCACTGGCGTACACAATCAGTACTAGAGGAAAGGGCAACGCTACAGAATTCAGAGCACAGCAGGAGGAACAGCTCGCACTCAGCTGCGGGCATGGTAATAGTGAAAGCAAGCAGGACAACGAGGTAGAGGAAGGACTTAGTCAACGTGTTCATATTATGCCAGCCCAGTGGAGTATTACCCCATTTCAAAATGGGAACAGACGTCAACTTGAGACAGACTGTCTGTTGTTCGGGCGTGGTTCGTCTTTATTTCTCAATTTAATCCAGTAACCGACATTATTGTAATGCCTGGTTACTTTCTTCAGCGATTAAAAGGGCAATCCAGAAGCAGTCAAACCATAAATAACTTTTCAAAAGTATTATTTTAAAAACTGTTTTGTGCGTTTGCGGAGGCACCATTAAACCAAAGAAATTATCTATTTTAAGTTTTTATATATAGTTTACCATGCAGACAATGTAATAGACTAAGTTCCCAGGGGCTGACGAAGAAATTTCTGTTAGACGAAAGTTCGGCATGTTAGTGGATGGCGCCGGTGGCAAGTTTAAAGCAACGGTTGCTAGGTTTGTCGATTGTGCCAATTTCCGAGAAACGTGCCTGGCGCTAAGTGAGAGTGCAGTGGAAATACACAGCCCGCGAGTGGTCCGCGCGTGAGGGGGAGCAGGAGGTGAGCCCACGAGTGGAGCGCGTGCTTGGGAGAGCTGTCTGATCATTTTCAAGGGCTGCACTTGTGCTTGTGGCGTGCCACTGCTCGCTTCCGCAAGGTGGATGCCGCCACAAGCACGAGTGTGTGCTTGAAAATGAGCAGACCTAGCATGCACCCTGCCTAGGTGAGACCTAAAAAGAGTGCATGAAAAATGAAATTCTGGTGTACCAGAGTTTCAATGTCGTCAGAAGATGATTCAAGACTCGGTCTTAGACATTCATTTAGATGGAGGTGATGATACTTTTCATTGGACCAATCTAAGTAGCATAACAACCAACATTACGTCAATGCTTACTGACAGACCAGTTATACCATGAAGTAAAACGTCTCTCACAAAGAAATTTCCCTGCCATGGCACTACATTTTTAGCGACCACAGAGCCAGAGGAACAATGCTTTTTCCTCAATATATTTTAATTTCATTAATTTTTTTATTTAAGATCTCCTCCTCGAGGAAATGACCTTCAGTCACAAACAGGAAGGGCATTCCTCAAGGCAGCGGACCACTGCATAAACCTATTCTCGTTTTCCGGCTATTGCTTTAACCCGAATTGTAGTTCCACACCAAAAACATGTCCCCAGCCAGGCCTCTTTGAGATGTCAGTTTTGTATACAGGAAGACATTTGTAGTTAAGTGGACTGCTAAATAGGGGGAAGAGAAAGACCACAGTCATGCTATGAGCTTTGGCTGAGATACACTAGCGCGTAAAAATAAAGGCAAGCTTCTATTACGCATGTTGGGCTTTTCATTGGTAGCTTGGCACAAGCAGACAATGTTTCTTTCGTAGTAAATACAAGAGAAATAGTACAAAAAAACCACATATACTTCTTAAGTTTATGGTTTCTAGAAAAACACTATGAGCTCTGAAGACAAAGGTGTCAGTTTCCTCATCACAGTGGCCTCCCCCTGGACTGACCTTTAAAGATTCTTGATAAGAAGGCCACTATCAACACTACAATATTTAAATTGTGTCCTTGATTTAATTCGTTTGCTTTTTTTGGTCTATATAATTTATCTTTGCAAAACAGACTAATTTGATTCTCCACAAAACCTCTATTTTCTGTTTGCAGGTGTGTATTATGAAGGTCTACTTGAGGGACAGCAAAGGAACGTTAGTTGACAACAAAAACTTGGCTTTCACATTAAACGTTTTAAAACTGTATATCTATTAATTGTATTCACATGGAACTAAATAATTGTATCCTTGTTGACAACGCAAAATGTGCCAATACATTTAAAAAAAACTATGTCTCTGTGGTATGACTAGATGTGATTTGTTCTATTAAGACAACAACTTGCCCATGTCCCTTATTGAAGAATCCGTTTCTATACTGAAACCATAGCTAGATCGATGGGTTGCTATTGAGTGCAAACATACGTTTGTACACACATTTACCTTAAGCAGACCCAGCCCCCATTCAAAGCACACATCCTCTTTGTTAGCAGAACTTATGTTTGTGTTACCCTCTTAAATGTGCAAGTATGCACAACTTGCACATCTTGAATCCAAATTTTATGTTGCTAGAACTTATTGCCACAAAGCACAAATACACTTCACTTCCTTTGAGTATGAAAAAGTAGTTGGTTTGTCATTTCAACAGTGAAGTCTGCCACAGCGTGACACTGCTATCTCTCTCTCTCGCTTATTAGATTTGTACCCAATACGTTGCTGGCTATATTCTCTCTGCTAATCACATGAAGCATTTGCCCTTCATGCCACTTACGCAATTCCGTGCTTTTTATTGCGGACTTACATTAATGTCAAACTGGCCAATTATTGTTTTCAAAATGGGTGCATGTTTTAAGGGAAAAGCGCACGCAGTGAGAGTGGGTCAGCAGTCTCACTGAAAAGAGATTAAAAAAAAGGCAGCAATCTATAAGCATTAAAAAAAAGAATCTGGGGAGAACACAGAAAAAAGACGCATTTATTACATCTCTCACCAGAATATTTATTTCGTTTTAATGTTAAGAAAAATATGTCTCCTTAAGACCATTTGTAAACCAATGTTTGCCCGAGTTCCACTTAATGGCTAGATTGCGGAACTATAAGGCGTATGTGATGCAGTAAGTA
This sequence comes from Triturus cristatus, assembly GCF_964204655.1. Lineage (NCBI taxonomy): Eukaryota > Metazoa > Chordata > Amphibia > Caudata > Salamandridae > Triturus > Triturus cristatus. The sequence continues at coordinate 1,633,546,448 of NC_140589.1, read as the reverse complement.
TTGAAAACTGCACAGACCACCAAATATAATATTAACAAGCAGTGTGGGGGTGGAAGACTATTGCAAAAAAAATTCAGTGGGAAGGAAAAATGAGTCATATTTAGGGCTGTCAGGCAGTATCTGTTCACCCGGCTGCCATATGTGCTGGGAACAGTGTGAAAATCACAACCTGCTTTGCTAAAAACAAACCGATAAATGAAAGAACCTTAGCTGAAGCAGAAGGGACCTTCAGCAGAGCAGAGCCCAGGGAGTAGAAACAATAATGAACTGCTTCTTAAGTTTGGCTCAACATGTACTCTAATAGTAATAAACACAGCCGAGAAGTCCTGGCTGTGTTTACCCTTCCTAGAGTGAGCCCAAGGGATTCTGTCAGGGTCCATTTTCTGAGGAGAAGGCGCGAGGCTTGAGGTTTTCTGCACACTTCAGACTTACCCAGATCAGTTTGAGTGTTTTGATGCTTATTGTAACCCAGACATTAATTTAGCTAAACAACCACACTGAAGCAAGTTCTGTGTAAAAGCACAGAGCTTTCGCGGGTTGTATCCCAGAGCCTGGCCCACCAATAATATTGGGCTACAGTCTGATGCAAGGTTGCTTGAGCTGCTCAAGCCCACACAGGTATTAAGGCTTCTTCTTCGATACTTTGAGCTTGTGCCTGGTGTAAACCTCAGACGACACCTCGCAACCAAAACTGGCGACAAAATAAAAAAAGAAAAAAAGCCTGTGATGGTCTTGTAAGGGAGAATCTTTGAGAAGAGATGCTTAGTGATGTGTCCATCGCCAAACCAGAAAGTTACATTGTAATGAATGCTCTTAAATTGAGTTCTATTAGCATTCTGCTTGTAAACGAAGAAACCTGGTAATGCTTAACCTGGAACACAACATGTTGTTTTATCTATACATGTGAGACACGTGTACAAGGTACTGGGCACATATGCAGTCCAAAATAATACTAATTGAGATCATCCCCAGAGAAGTAATTCACAGTCTTTGCAAACAGGAGAAAAGTAAACTGATGGAGATTTGAAAACGCAATGACTCTAGGAAAGATGCACCTCAGTAATGAAGAGATTTTGTAATAAGTGCGGAACTTGAGTAAAGATGCCAAATCCTAAAGAGAGGAGAATCCTGCAGTGTGGGGAACACAGAAGGCATGTGGAGAGGGGTGGTGGTGCAGTGAGAGGAGACAAGCTGTTTAACTAGCTGCTTCAGCTATGACATTAGGCTAAAGCTGAATAAAGTCCTGTACTTGGAGAGGTGTCCCAGTAGTAAAGAAACCAAGGAGTACTAGAAACAAGCATGTGAAATGCAGCAGGTCTCGCATTCACGCGAGTTTGAGCTATTTGAGCTATTTGTAAATGACAAAGCCATTTATTTATGTATTGGGTTTTAAAACATATATAAAAGGCAGTCATTTACAATACTAATAGCTTAAACTCTCGCAAATGCAAGACCTATTGCTTTTCAAAAAAGGGCCTTCTCGACCGCTTGTTAGATTGTAAGTATCGGTGGAAGAGACCGGCCTGCGACGTCTTCAAAGTAGTGATAAAAAGTGCAGTGAAGAAGATGTGTAAGTGTTGTAAATTACACAACACTGGGTGGGACAACATCTTGCCCCAAACCGATCACACAGCAAAGTTTTGCCTCAAAGGCTAGAAAAATTAGTCCATGCTAAACTTCGAATTTCTACCATTTTAACCATATTTTCCAGTTATCATTCCTCTAGTAGTCATCCACTATAAGTTTCAATCCACACGCGGGTTATTCTGCCATTCTCCAAGTTTCTAATGCTGAAGCTGTGCCCGACCGGACCTCTTGCTAAAGCACGACCAATGCAGGAGTTCGTTCAAAGCAGCGTTTATTTAAAAAGGAGACCCAATGCATTTTGGGCTGTCAAGTGCCCTTCGTCAGGGGTCACTGCTTTGCACTCGCTAACTAAACCTTTGTCATCTTCGTTCAGAAATACGTTTCTGAATGAAGAGGACGAAGGTTTAGTTTGATAACAGGAAAATATGGTTAAAATGGAAGAAATTCGAAATTTAACATGGACTCATTTTTCTAGCCATTGAGGCAAAACTTTGCTGTGCGATCGGTTTGGGGCAAGATGTTGTCCCACCCAGTGTTGTGTTATTTATGGTGCTGTTTGGGCATGGCACCCAATCCACACGCACGCATTCCAGAACAAACATTGGAGAAACATGGATTATACGTTCAAAACAAAGGTGTGCATCCCACCACTTCAACAGTGTTGTAAATTAGACAGACACAAAGTGTGAAGTAAGAGATTCATACAATCTAAGCTATAAACACCAACAAAGCGCTCCAACACCTTTTGCTCTTTGATTACACTGTTGCGGCTAAGGAGGAAGAGCAGGAGGGGTGGGGGGTCTAGAATGCCCTCTCCGTGATTTGAGTGTGCAGTGTGGCATTGCGTAATGTCATTGCTATCTTTGGCCTAACAAAAACACTCCAGCTGTAGTAAGGCGCTGGCTTCACCTCCTGGTGCAGGGCGGGCTGTGCTTTATGCCAGGCAGGGAGAGAGGGATGGTCTCGGCTGAAGCTACGGCCTCGTACAGTGCCCCTGCTACTACTAGTGAGCGAGAGCGCTGAGGTGATGGTATGGATAGTGCTGGTACTAGTGGTATTGGAAAGGGGTATTTGTGGTGCTGCTGGTACTGGTATTGGTACTGGCATTGGTGGTGGTGGTGGCGGTGTATTGGTACTGGTGGTGGTGGTACTGGTGGTATTGACAGTGGTGGTATTGGATTGGTGGTGGTGGTGGTTGTATTGGTGGTGGTATTGGTAGTGTGGTGGGACTGGTGGTAATATTGGTGTTGGTGGTATTTGTGGTGTTGGTGGTGGTGTCGGTGGTAGTATTGGTGGTGGTGGTGGTGTGTTATTGGTGGTGGTATCTGTGGTGGTACTGGTGGTGGCATTGGTACTGGTGGTGGTGGTATTTGTGGAATGGTATTGATATTGGTACTGACGGTGGTAGTATTGGTGGTGGTATTGATGGTGGTATTGGTGGAGGTGTTGTTAATAAGACAGGCTTTTGAAAACAACCGGTCAGATGGCTTTAGTATAGATGACATGCAACACAGATGTGCTGTTGTCAGCTTCAGCCCATATGTGCTACCTGTAAAAGTATAAATATACATGATTTTAAGTAGTTAGTTATAGCTATATAAAAAATGCAATTTTGTGAATTCAGATGAACTGACAAAGTAGTATTACTGATACTGAATTGTTGGCTATCAGCAGGAACTGATTTAATTAATGTTAGAGATATGCAGTAAGGTTTGATATAGCAACATAACCAGCGTCGAATTAAAACTGCACATAGAATTAGGTCCTTTGTTTTGAGTTGATTTAATACATGTCATCATCAAAATGCTTTATTCAGTAACTGTAAATGTTGACCATAAAAGCTCAAACATAAATCAAGAAAATCAAAACTCCTTAAAATTATATAAACATAGTATTGTTAAGACCACATCAAAATTGATTTACGGTGTCTAAAAATATTTTTTAAAAAGACAACAACAGAGGCAATAGTAAATTCATTATCTAGCTGTTGCAGGGTCAAGAATGCTGGGCAGCATGGTCTTAAACTTGATCTTTTTAAAACAGGGATAATCCATCTTCTTCTAGGGATCGAGTAAAATTTACAGAAAAAACAATATATGTATCGTTGATTGTTTGGCAACGTCATCACCCGGGTATTTACTTAGAACTCTCGACCAGTCATTTTGTACAGGAAAACTTAAAGATCTGTGTAACGTATTCAGTCTAAAGCATGTTAGCAAAAACCTTTCATGATCGTCATTTATTAATGCGACGTATGGTTTCATGGATGGAGTCGCCAGGGCCATGTAGTGTGCTTGGACCGTTGGTTTCTTCAATTCTATTATAGTCCTGGTTTCGCCCAAATAGCGCATACAGCTAGCTTTTAGATCTTTCCTAGACACGTTACACATGGTATGTGGATCTTTATAGTATTCGGGGTGGCCTAGTTTAAACAAAAACATTTTAACGTATGCTAACCATCTTAAATGTTTGACCCCGTCGATCACCAATGAGTCTTTCAAAATGTGACGGTTAAAATCTGTCTCATCTGAGGTCCAGACACTATGCCACAAAAGGACTGGCTGCGCCTTGATTATGTCCTCTAAATATGGCATGCCCAGTTCCCGATAGCATATGTAAGTAGAGGTACTGTCTGGGACTGCCAGGAGAGATCTAAGAAACATGTTTTCTGCGGACTGTAATGCATAACCCCAGATTCCAGCTCCGTAGGTAGCAATAGCCACACATTTTGCCCTATAAATCTGCAGCAATTCCACAGGGGGATGTCTGCCTAGTTTTCTGCTAACATTTAATAAAGCCATCGAAGATTTAATAAATAACAGCCTTCTTACTTTACTCGCCTGGCTCCAAGTGTCTGATTGGTCGAATAAAATCCCTAGATAAGAGAAGGTTTAAGAATACTCTATTGCCTTTGAATTTATAAAAAGAGTATTAGTCTTCTTTTTTGGTCCTGCCCCGCAATTCATGGCAAATGTTTTGGAGCAGTTGACAGTAAGACCCAAGTTTGACATAAAATTAACGAAAACATTAACGACCTTTTGTAGTCCGATTGGTGTGCGGGCCATAAGGACCGCATCATCCGCATACATGAGTGCCGGAATGGGACGAGTCACCGCAGCTGGTAAATCCTTACACTCCGGAACCAAGACGGTTTCTAATTTATATACATACATATATATATATACATACATATATATATATATACATACATATATATATATACATACATATATATATATACATACATATATATATATATACATACATATATATATATACATACATATATATATATACATACATATACATACATACATATACATACATACATATACATACATACATATACATACATATACATACATATATATACATATATATATACATACATATATATATACATACATATATATACATACATATATACATACATATATACATACATACATATACATACATATATATATACATATATATATACATATATATATATACATACATATATATACATACATATATATACATACATATATATATATATATACATATATATATACATATATATATACATACATATATATATACATACATTATCTACTGGCGGTCGCCAGTAGATAGTTATAGTTAGGACCCTGTTTCCATAGGAAATCTGCAACATTCTATTTGGAATAACTTTGGCGCCGGTCGATGAATCCTCGCGAAATTTTCAAAATAGGTGGGGCGCTACGCTCCGCTCCTACCCTGAAAGTCTCGGGGGGATTCGTCAAGCGGGGGCTGAGAAAAAAGGGGGGTCCCAAAACGCGTTTTTCCCATGCATTTTTCCATAGGACCTTTAGACACAGCTACAGCCAGAACGGCTGAACAGAGTTACTTGAAATTTGGCAGAGAGGTAGTCCTCAGGTCAAGGAAGTGCCTTTTGTAGGTCTGGTGTAAATCTGTTCAGTAGTTCCTGAGAAAATAGCATTTAAATCAATATATATATGTGGGCGGAGCCTAACCACACATCTCATCCTGAGATCTGATTGGCTGTCAGCACTTCATCCAAGAAGTGTTGGCAGCCATCTTGGGACCAATATACATGATAGCACCTCATTAAAAAGCATTGCAGTTAATAGAAGATTTTAAGACTTTAGTTACATTATAAATCATTTGTTGATGGTACCATACTCATTTTAGGAATTGTGGTATGTTCTAAGGTGATTTCACCATGTGAAAAAGCCTTCTGCTGGGATATCATGATTAAGAGAAAAATATTTTCTCATGCTTTTACCACAGAGGTTTGGAAGGTGATCTATAAGCTGAACTGAGAGCTTATTTTCTGTAAATTCACATTATCTTTCTCAGTCATGTGAGAATGAAGTCTGACATTCTCAGTAAAACATGTACATCCAACAAGGGCAGAGACTGTCAGTTGATTCCTTTGTGTTCTACTGCAGCTTTCCAGAGTGTTCCAAAGAACTACTAGAGCGCTAACCGTCCTACTTATGATAAATGTATGGCACACCTGAAGCCATCTTGCTTGGATTAAAGTGGTAACTCTTAAAACATTTAATTTAAAAAGGAACAACATGAGGGGGTTCATTTTTCCATAAAAAGTATGATTAGTGCTGCAGAAAGAAAAAGTTAGGGCACATTTTGAGTGACTTCTCAAATCCTGGCATGCAGACTGAAACATGCACTTTCAATACCAGCAGCAGTTTTCCCTGGTGAGCAGTAGCTTTACTACAGTGATCTAATGAGCAAAAAGAGTGCTAACATTCTGATTTTATGGCAAATGTGTGACACATTTGAATGCCTTCTTGATGGAATCAAAGTAAAAAACTGAAAGTATTTCCTACTGAGGAGACTGCAGTAAATGAGGAAATTAGGAAACTTCATAACAAATAAGTCTCCCAAGATGGCCACCAGAGACAAAAGAGCCCAAATGTAGCCCAAATATCACCCAGATGTAGCCCAAGTATAGCCCAATGACAGAATGTCCAAGAATGTTCTTAAAAACAACTAGAGCACTTACTGTCTTCATTATGACAAAAGTATGGCACACCTGAAGCCATCTTGATTGGAATAAACTGGTAACACTTAAAACATTTAATTTAAAAAGGAACACAATGAGGGGGTTCATTTTGCCATAGAAATTATGATTAATGCTGAAGAAAGAAAATGAGGGCACATTTTGAGTGACTTCTCAAATCCTCTTCTATTTCATTAAAAAATTCTGACATGCAGACTGAAACATGCACTTTTAATACCAGGAGCAGACTTCCATGGTGAACAGTAGTTTTACTACAGTGATCTAATGAGCAACTAGAGTGCTAACATTCAGAATTCATGGCAGATGTGTGACATATCTGAATACCTTCATGATGGAATCAAAGTAAAAAACTGAAAGCATTTCCGACTGAGGAGACTGCAGTACATGAGGAAATTAGGAAACTTCATAACAAATAAATCTCCCAAGATGGCCACCGGAGACAAAACAGCCCAAATGTAGCCCAAAATCACCCAGATATAGCCCAAATATAGCCCAATGACAGAAGTGTGCAAAACACTTATTATTTTGTGTTTTTGCAGTGTTATATAGTGCAGACTTGTCAGGTATTGGAGTGCTTTACATGAGCATTGGTTACATCACACAAGAACAAATTCATTTTGGTTGTAGACATGGGGAGACTAAGTGATTTGACCAGAATCACAGAATGTCGAGCTGAAGCAGAAACTTCAACCTGGTTCCCCAGTTGCAAAGTCTGCAGTTCTGGAAGTAACACCACATCCTCTCCCCTAAGTGCAACATTTAATCAAGTTGTCAACTAGATAAAAAAACATAAAGATAACAAATAATTTAAAAGTGCTTTGTCGCTATTTGAAAACTCAGAAAATATGTCCTTATTTTAGTCTTTTAGAGCACTAACCATAATTTTGATGCCAATAAGACCCTCTCATATATGTAATTTCTAAAGGAATGCTCTAGGTATTACAGTTTTGATTACATCAAGATGATGTCAGGCGTTCCACACTTTTGTAATAAATATAGAATGTTAGCAATCTAGTTGTTCATTAGGATACTGTTGAGAGGCAGAGGCCAGGGGCACAGACTCTGAAAATTGAAGGCAGGTAGGAGGGTGCAAAGGCAACAATTTAACCACACTGAGCAGGCAGGAAGGGCCGTGGAAGCACAACAGACTACGGAGGGCAGTGGAAAGGGGGGCAGGGGCAACAAACCAACAATACAGGACTTGCAAGAGAGGCTGTTGGAGGGAAGATCTATTACGGGTCAAGGAAGCTAGGGGCGGTCCCCAGAGCCCCGGGAGCCACCACAGAACTGAGCAGGAGAGTGAGTCAGGGACAAAAGGGGCACCTTAATTTGAGCCGGGGTGCCTAGGAACGCTTGCTCCAAAAATGAAGAAAACAGACATATGAGACATGGAATTGGAGGCAGAATACAATGGCAGTTTAATGAGAAGATGCAACTTCAAAGAAACCGCAGAATAGAGACATAAAGTACAAAATACAGAATCCAGATAATCATACAGCTGTCATGATATTCTCTGTATCTCAATTAATTTACTGACAGAGAGAGAGAGAAAACACATCTATAAATGCATCATGAGAAACAAGTTACACCAAGGAAAATGTTACCTAGGGACACTCACATTTACTCTTAGAGCAAGCATTCCTGCAATTACAATACAACATCTTTTAAATGCAAAAGTAAAGAGAACAATGGTTAAACATAACAAGACATTTCATATAGGTAAAATAGAATAAGATACTTCAAGCAAAGCAGAGCAAGACATTTTAAGCAAAGGAAGACAAGAGCTCTCAGTTCTTGGGGAAAACCTGCACAGCCTGTTAACCTACATACAGACGGCGAGGTTGTCCGTCGATATCTGTGGGTGCTCCCTTTTTATATCATTTTGTGGGCTCCTTTGCACGCTACATCTACCTACGTATGCTACCCAAAAGCTTCGTCTGCAGATTTTACCAGACATTTCGTCATTTACCCACTTAATGCTGACAATGGACTGGGTGAAAAGGTCAGTCTCTCAGGCCAATCGCTTATCGTAAGTTCCATAGAGCAAGCAGAAAATAATGGGTATTGTACAGGAATTCAATATATTCATGTATAAAATCTCCTCAGTTCTCCTAACTTGACGCTCTGCGGTTGCCACTTCCTTAAAAGCGGGAAACCTGCCCAGGAAGCAAGTACCAGTCCAGGATGCAGCCTACTGTATGTCGACAGCTTCAGGGGGATGTTGAACTTTGATACCGAGCACGGAGCACTCGGGTAGGGTGGGGGCTACTAGTTTGGAGCAGAAGGCCTCGCAGACCTGCCTTCAGACTGCTATACACTAAAATTGCAGAGCTATGGTCAATTTAACAAAGAGGACTACATATTGAACAGAAGGGCCTACACAGGGGTTTTATGCTGGCTGAGTGGTAAGGATGTCTCAGGATAATTATATAGCAACACAGGACCCGCTGGTCAATTTAATACGGCCTACAAATGCGGCTGGCAGGGCAAGGACAAGGGTCTCATACTTCAGGTGTGGACAGAACGGGCCAGGGGCCCCCTGTTATACAAAATCTACCCTCCTTCAAGGCTGTGGCAATGTAATAGACCATTGTGGGCAGAAGGAAGAGGCAATGGTAGTACAACCATACATGCCAACAGACCCGATTCAGCCAGGAAACGTCCAATGTTTTTAAGCTCAAATGGGCTTTATTTGATCTGTCTCCTGTCTACAATATCCTCTTTTTCAATGTAACTCAAAGGGGAAAATCAATACCCCAGTTTTTTTTCAAAATCTCCCTCTTACCAAGTTCAAAATGTTCGCAAGTATGGTACATTGGATCATGGAAGGAAATGGGATAGGGACATGGACTTGGATAACAGAGGACAGGAGAGACATGGAGAGGTGCACCAAACTGACCCTGCAGGGCAGGCATCAGGGTTTGCAGCAGCACAATACACCACACAGTGCATGCAGGACGGGAGTGCAGCACAACAATCCATAGAAAGCAAGAGGGAGGGGACAGGACCATGCACATGGACAACAGAGAACAGAGGGGCAAGAGGCAATGGTAGCTAGCTGACCATAATGGACAGACAGGAGAGAAGGCTGCAGCATAACAGACCATAAAGGGCAGGAGGGACGGATCAGGGGCATTACAATGGAACAGACAAGCCAGGAGGGAGGGAGTAGGGGTCTGCACATGTAAACAGAGGGCTGGGGGCAAGGGGGCAGGGCAGGAGCAGCAAGATGGCCATGGAGGTCAGGCAGGATGGGCACTAGAAGCAAGACACAACATGAAGAGCAACAGTGAGACTGTGATGGCATACACACAGACCATGGAGGGAAGGTGGGAGGGGGTCAGGGGCAGCTAACTGACCACACAGGGAAGGTGGGAGGGGCCATGGCAGCACAGAAGACCATGCATGGCAAGTGGGAGGGTTAGTGGCAGCACAATGGCTATGATGGGCAAGAAGGAGGGTGCAGGGGCATGCACAAAGGACGATGGAGGATAGAAGGGAGGGTCAGGACCTGTGCACAGACAAGAAAGTTCAGGGGAAGGGGCCTCACAACAGACCACACGGGGCAGGCAGGAGGAGCAGTTGCAGCACAACAGACCAGGGAGGGCAGAAGGGTGTGGCAGTACAATGGACCATGTAGGACAGGAGGAAGAGGATAGAGGCATGGCATGTGGACAGGCAGGGTGGAGGTGGCAGGGACAGGTTACAGTCATCTGACAATGCTAGGCAGGTGGGAGGGGAGTGGCAGCTCAACAGAACACTCAGAGTAGATAGGAGTGGCAGGTCCATGGGACATGGTGGGCAAAAAGGATGGAGCAGGGGCATGCACAAAGACATCGGAGGGCAGGGGGAAGGAGAATAGGGGCAGCAAGCTAAGCACAGAGTTTAAGCAGGAGGTCAATGATGGGGCATAGAATTGGGCAATGGAGGGCAGGAGGAGTGGACTGGTACATCATACTAAATTGAGGGCAGTGGCAGCACATCAGACCATGCATGGCAGGAGGGAGGAGGCTAGTCCATGGATTCACACAACAGAGGATAGGGAGGAGGGGGATGGGGCAGCAAGCTAACTGTTCAGAGAAGGCGGGTATTAGAAACTTTATTGTTTTTAAAACATTTTGTCTGTGCAAACTACTTAAAATATGAACAAGTATGCAGCATAATCTCACTTTTATTCAGGAAGAAGAAGACGTTAGTGACTGTGACTCCGGGCTCACTTGGCAAAAACACCCCCTGACCCTCCACCCCCTATCGCAAAATGTAATGCCCGTGAAAAGGGTAGGTGAACACAGTGTTATATAGAACATAGTCCTGAGAGCACGATTGAAAATGAAAACTAGATATAGTGTATGGTATAAACTATGCACCAAAAAGTGTGATATAAGATGAACCAGGCGTGAAATATAATATGCAATACATTGTGCCAATGACAGATTCATTGGAGAGCGCGAGATAGCACAGGCACTAGCGCGTGCTATGCGATATGCGCCTTAGAGTGTAATATGCACAGGGCAGTGTTGTGTAACATAACTAGTCTCTAAAGTTGTAATATAAAATATGTGCTGGGGAGTGTAACGTTGCATATGCACTGTGACAAAGATATGGATCCCAAATTGTAATATGTATGGCATAGCACTGTGCGTTATAACATAGGCATCGAGGAAGGCACGTTAGATGGGGCAATATAACCCGTGCGAAGACAAGTGTGGCATGACATTTTCACGGGGTGGTGTTACAGTGCACATGGGCTAGAGAGTGTCATAGCATATGCACTAGCTAGTGGAATACAATACAGAGGTGTGTGGCACTCGGCAGGCAATGGTGGGTGTAACACAGCATTGGGCTCTGTCAGGAGCGCGCTGTGACTCGCAAGTGATGTTCGTCCCCTTTCCAGAGAGTAAAATAAAAAGTATTACACATCCGGCAGTGGATGTGTGTTTTATTAACTGTGAGGGGGGTTTCTTGCATAGTTTTGGTCGAATTTTTGTCGAATCCCCTTTGAATGGCTTGGTGTGCATGTGTATTAAATGTGCCCGTCAATAGCTACCCATGTTTGTATAAATAAACGACAAGGGTGTCTACCGGGATTAGGCACGGTAGAGCATCAGACATGTCAGAGCTTCACTAGTGGTGTAAATACATTCCACGTGGATTAATTGCATGCATAGTCGCCTTTTAATGAATATCACGCAAATCGTCATGGTGATAGGTACGTACGGTTTGTCCAGCATGTCCTAGGTGTGTCTATAAATATATATTTTTTAAAAATAATAAAAAACAGTGGCCGGCCCTGGGGATTGGGGTCAAAAAAATATAATTAGGAGACAGGCCCTGGGGGATGGGGTCATCAGGGCCAATAAATTAGAATAAGAAGGGGAACCACACAGCCCCCCTTCTTAAAAAAATAAAATAAATAAAAGACTGGCATCGTGCCGGAGGCCATGCCCCCTCCATGCAGCACTCTGCAAACGCGCCCCCAACAGGCATCTCCAGTATGCGCCAGGGAGCTGCGCTGCAGACAGGTGTTCTGAGGCCAAGCCCCTTTTTACACCTCTCTGCAACGCAGCTCTGTGGCGCTTACTGGAGGTACCTAGTGGTCTAGTGTGACCCTAGGGACCCTTAGGATTCAAGGGGACTTAATCTCTCAACTTAGAACAGCCACAGGGCGCGTTTACACAGTGGTGAAGGGAGGGGACGGGGCCTGAGGTGACGTGTGCAAACACGCACCATGGCACGTTTTAAATTGGGGATATAATTTCCCTTCAATACTGAGGGCCCCTGGGGGCTAACTAGCCCACCAAGTGCTTCCAGTAAGCGCCACTGAGCTGCATTGCAGAGAGGTGGTCCAGGCCGTGCCACTTTTTACACCTCTCTGCAACGCAGCTCTGTGGCACTTACTGGAGGTACCTAGTGGGCTAGTTGGACCCTAGGGACCCTCAGGACTCAAATGAACTTAATCTCCCAACTAAAAACGGACACAGGGCGTGTTTACACAATGGTGAAAGGAGGGGACGGGGCCTGAGTTAACGTGTGCAAAAACGCCCTGTGGCCTGTTTTAAGAGGTAGTTTTAATCCCCATGCCCTATTATATACTAGGGGCTTATAGAGGAGGTAAGGCTAATCACAGGGGGACCCCAACGCATAATGTTCCCTAGTGTATGTAGGTGTTTTCACTGTATTCTAAGTGTCTTTTAACATAGCACTGGCTCTAGGACTGGTTAGTCAGACTCAGTTACCACCAGTATCCGTCTGAAAAAGTTGAGGGTACAGGATGATTTTGCAACAAGGCTTCTTTCTGCTCTTCTTTTTGTTCTTTCTGCACGTTATCCTTCTTCCTGCACTTATCTTCGTATTTGAGGACTTCTGTTGCTTCTTTCTGCACTTCTTTTGTTTCTTTCTGTGCATTTTTTCTTCTTTCTTAACATGTCCTATCTCTGTAGGCATAGTTAGAAATTAGCATTTAAAAAACCTTTGAAATTAACAGAAAAAACCATAGGTTTCAGGCATGTTATAGTTAGGAATTAGCATTTAAAAAACCTCAGAAATTCACTGAAAAAACCATAGGTTTCAGGGGTGTTATAGTTAGCTGGACTTTTCACTTGTACAAAACCATTGAAATTCCCCCGTTATAGTTAGTTCAGCTAACTATAACTCGCGCGCCCGCAATGCACTGCTGATGACGTCACATATTACATCACTCATGACATGGTCAGTGACATCACTCATTACATCACTGATGACATCTCAAATGACATCACTGATGACATCACTGATGACATCATCCTTGTGATAGAGTGGCAGACCTCCTCTCACCCTAATATAACCTTTGATACACACATTCAAAAATAGAGACTAACATTTTCAAAACAATGGACATACCAATACCAGTTACAACAACCTCTTCAGTAATTCTAAGATCCACATACACATCCACTCATTCACCAACAGTCCAATACAGTCACTCATACATGTACTCACTCATCATATGTACTCATACACCTATACATCCTGTTACACAATGCCACTCATCCATAGAGTTACTCACACACATAGTCACTCATGCTAATAAAGAATCAAACATACATTTACTTGCATATACAGTTATACACACACCACCACACTTACTTCTACGGAAACTTACACATACTTAGTCTTTTAAACAATCACTTATAGAAACACATACTTATTCATACAGGAACTCTTTCAATCTCTCACTCTCACATATACTCACATATATACACCAATAGTCACATATACTAGTTTAAAACATATGTAGTTACTCATAAAGACACTATTGAGACAGTCATTCACTCACTAACACACCCATACACACACTCATCCACCCATACAGTCCTGCACACATACTGTGTTCAACACATACAAAAAGTGAGTCACTCATTCATGCACCTATGCACTACATAATACCCCCACCGAACCATGCAGACACTCAGACTGATACTCAAAAAACCAACTAATAACCTATATAGACACCCATGTAGCTACTCACCAACCCATGCAGCCACTTATACACAAAGTGAGAGACTGATACAGATATTTACATATTTAAACATTACTCACTAAGCCATGTATTCACTATGATACACTTAATCAGTCAGTTACACAATCAATTTTTCAAAAACAAATCATCCATTTAGACACTTATATACCCATTTATTCTTCCATCGACCTTGAGATATACATATATAAAACATATTTAATTTTCAGAATAACACACATTCACTGGATGATGTCATCAGTGATGTCATCAGTGATGTCATTTGAGATGTCATCAGTGATGTCATGAGTGATGTCACTGACCATGTCATGAGTGATGTAATATGTGACGTCATCAGCAGTGCATTGCGGGCGCGCGAGTTATAGTTAGCTGAACTAACTATAACGGGGGAATTTCAATGGTTTTGTACAAGTGAAAAGTCCAGCTAACTATAACACCCCTGAAACCTATGGTTTTTTCAGTGAATATATATATACATACATATATACATACATATATATATACATATATATATACATATATATATACATACATATATATACATACATATATATACATATATATACATATATATACATACATATATATATACACATACATACATACATATATATACATACATATATATATACATACATATATATATACATACATATATATACATATATATACATATATATACATATACATACATATACATACATATATACATACATACATATATACATATATATATATATATACATACATATATACATACATATATATACATACATATATATATACATACATATATATATACATACATATATATATACATACATATATATATACATACATATATACATACATATATATATACATACATATATATATACATACATATATATATACATACATATATATATACATACATATATATATACATACATATATATATACATACATATATATATACATACATATATATATACATACATATATACATACATATATATATACATACATATATATATATATATATATATATATATATATAGTAAAAAGGAACGGGGCGAGAATACACTCTTGTATAACGCCTCTCATCACTTTAAAGTACGTGGTGCAGTTGCCCCCCTCCACCCCCCCCCAGCAAACCCTGGCCCTTGCCCCAGAGTACAGCTGCCTTAAAAATTTAACTATTAGAACGTCCAAACCCATCCCCTCTAAAACAGACCACAACTTATAATGAATAACACAGTCAAATGGCGCTGTTATGTCGATAAAAGTCAAGTATAGCCTTTCCCTTTTGGCCTTGGTATACTCATCTAATAAAATATGTAATTTTAGGCCCTGTTCTATTGTGCCCAAACCCTTGCGAAAACCGTATTGTAAGTCGCTTAATATTTTCTGTTCCTGCGCCTAGACCTGCAGCCTATCTAGCAAGACTCGTCCCACGATCTTAACTGTGGAATCCAACAATGAAATTGGGCGGTAACAGGCTGGATTTGCCCAGTCACCTTTTTTAAAAATGGGCACAATTATTGAGTCATACTAAGTCAACAAAAAGACTTGTGAACAGCATGAAATAAAAGCCTGTATCTCCAATGTTGATTTGTCATTTTCAGCTAAGAACGGGGCGTTAACCGCCTTCCAGAAAGCAGAAGGGTCACGATTCACTGATGCATCACATAGGGCTTGCCAAGCTTCCTCTTTTAAAGCCATCTTTCTTACTTTTATTGCCCTCTTGTATTCGTTTCTTGCTATTCTGATATTTTCTCGATTTTTTACTTTGGCGTGTAATAAGTTTTTAAGCTTAGACTAAGCCTTTGTGCAATTATTGTCAAACCATCCTTGTTCATGTATCGCTTTCTTTCTTACTTTCACATAGTGTTTATTTTATGAAGCTTGAGATAACGGCGACATTTTCTAGAATTTTCTGGTGGGATGACTTCTCATCTAAACAAGATGAAAACGTATCTTTACAATTCATCACAACCTTACCAATAAATGCCTCTGAATCCACATTTAGCCATTTGAGTGCGTAGCCATTTTGTCTACTCAGGGTAATGTTTTCCACAGAGTGGGTGGAATTACCTCTAGTATTAAGAGTATTGTTATACACCATCAGATCAACACTAATAGGAAAATGATCGCTTAATGCGATCTCGTGTGTAGTGAAATCCTTGATGCGGGTTGAATATCTGCTTGACGCTAATACAAAATCTATAGTTGAAAAGGTGCCTCGGCCATTAAAAGTAGGCTGAAAAGGGACCGTAGGGGAACATAAATCATTTGCAAAACCTATATCAAGTGCAAACATCATGTCGTTTAAAAGATCGCCAAAAAGTGTATGGGGAAAATGGGAGAAACTAGAACCCTTTTCATACGTTATACCGCAGACCCCTTTATTAGCATGCTGACATATGGGAGGATTAAAGTCCCCGCCCCAAATAACACAGTTCTCTTTGGATGAGCAAGATTGTGAGTTATGGGATTCACTGCTTACTCGTCTCAAAATTCCCTCAATCAGTTCTGGGGGAGCATTATTATAAAAATTCAGTAAGACTATACCTAATGCTTTACCTATGTTGAGGCTAATTACTTGATAATACTGGTCTGAGACATTTAAAACAATTTTTCCTATATCCAAATAATTTGAAATGTATGTGCAGAGACCATCTTTACCTCTACCATGTAATGATGGAACTGCTGGAATGTGGAGGGTTTTATATCCACTGATGTGGATGGGCTCTATCACCCAAGTTTCTTGGAAACTAAGAATGTCAAACTTGCACACAAAGTCAAACCACATCTTGTTTGTCACCTTTGATTGAAGTCCAGCCACGTTCCAGAACAAGAACTGACATTTATCTTTTCTCCCTGTACAAATTCTTTTCCCCCCCACTTTCATCTCGGACCGTTGGTATGTATCCTGATTGTGTGGTAGTGGAAATAGTGGAAACAGCCATGGTATTCGAATCTGTTTCAATGGGAGTCTCTGCGTCATAGTCATGGCGTCATCGGGTGGAGGAATATTTTCATTCCTGACTGGGGTCGTCAACAGTCGCGCTTTAGGAAGAACCTTCTCTGTACCAGATGTTTCAGACTGCATGGAAGCGGCCGTTTGTGGTCAATCCACTGTATCGAAATTGGCTAGTGCGTCGAAACGGTTATGAGTTGGGAGATTTGGCCAGTACCTATGGTGCATGGTTGGTATTTCCCGATTTATTGGGGCAATGTGAGATGTGGGCTGATAAAAGTAGCCTAATGGAACTACGTTGATGCCGTGCCTTAAGGTGGAATGGTTTCCAACTCTACTGAGAATCATATGTACTAAAAAGGGAGTTTTAAAGGTCAACACTATGCAGTCTCCTGGTGAGTTCTTACAACCGCTGCCCAACCAGCTCACTCTTCTGGCCATTTTGAATTCATCAAATAGCTTCTCCGTAAGAACAGTCCTGACCCCAAGCCAATGTAATGACTTGTTCCTTAAAATCTCCCACGATTCAACTGACCCTTTTTGTAATTTGGGGACGTTGATTAAAACCACTACATATGGAGTCGCAGCTGGTGGTAAGTCCAAACGTGTTATAAGATTCTCTGCCACAATTTCATTCTGGTTACTAGTGGCATTGTGGCCATTAATCACTAAGGGGTATTTGGGCATAGTTGGTACAATAGAAATAGTGGGTAGGGGTGCCATTGGAGTAACAGTGGGAATATATTGAGCGAAGCTGTGTGGGACAAGTGATGTTTCCTGAAGGCGGCCAGAAGCAGGGTGAGTGATCGGACACCTCTCGTTATTAGTATGATAATCCGGATTTCCCGTTTGGGCTGTTATCTCCTGGCCGGGCGGCTGAAGTTTACCCAGACATTTAGATAACGCTTCCTCCATTGATCCAATTTTGTGTGTTAGGCTACTTAGACTTTCCCTAAGGAAGGTGTCTAGTGCTTCCAATTTAGTTTTTAACTTTATCACCTCATTCTTTGTGCATATAATGGCGTTAACTATTGGTTTTTCCCTCCTTAACTAAGTTATGTGTCGATGAGTTAGGACCGGCATCGAATCAGCGTCGGGGAGAACTAACGGGACCTCCTCTGGCATCAATGGAGTCAGCATTGGTATCAAAGTCCTCTAGACCTGAAGGCGACCCAGCCAGAGGTACTCTTTGCTCCTTGGGGCACAAATGTTTGCCAGAGGGAGTTGTTCAAGATCCTATGAGCCAGAACTGGCTGCAGAGACCTTTTCAATCTAATGTGACACTCGTGTTGTACCGGAGCCAGCTGGGAGTCCAACTATGGGAGTGAGATCAAGACTTGTTACTCTGCCCCCACACCTGTTCATACAAATAGGAGTGGTGTGAGGGGCAGAATCCTGCTTCGATTTCATATACGTCTTTCGCAACTTACCAGAAGAAGACTGGCCTCTGGACAGCTACATTGACTCCAGGAACGGGATTGAGCTTTCAACGCAGATCGTGACTTGGAGTGGTCACAGCGAGGGGTCTTTCTTATGCTTGGCGATGTAATGCTTCACCTCACATTCCTTGATGGCCTTCGGGTTCATCGATGCACTGTCTCTAGAGGCCTTGGAGTCGTGACAACGCCAAGCACCAAAGGCATACCTGATGGGAATTTGTCACAGACATTTGTTCATGATAGCCCCTACAGAGTTTAAAACCTGTTTATAGGGAATGACACCTCTTGCACACTGAAGAAGAATTGAGGTATATTTCTCTCTGGAACACAAAGGATCTGCGCCTGGTGGAGTGGAAAGAAAGGAACGGACATCAGCGAGCATGGGTAGCTTCTATGTAGGTTTCAAACGTGACTTCCTGGGCGGAACCGCATCAGTGTGGAGCCGCATGGCACCACACGCCAGCATGCCAAGGTACTGCTGAAAAAGTTCCCGATCCAGTCTGATGCCAGAAGGATACTCAAAAAGTGACGGATCTGTGGCTAGAAGTCTTTATCAGTAAAATACATTTCAACACACAGGACTCCATGCAGAAATGGTGAAGTGGGGAAGGGCTGAAGGGGCTGAACTGCATAGAGAGGAGTTTAGGGGGCTCAGAAAAACACCTATCTCGTTGAGCTGGAATGCAATGCTGGAGGACTATGCTGCTATAGATATATTCTCCTGGTAGGGTGTACCGTTGTGGTGGTTTGAGGGGCTGGACCACTATTGTGCGCCACAGGGGCTCCTTACATTATCCATGGGTAGCCACCCTGTATGATTCACAAGACGGCGCAATGTGCCTAAGTCAGCTGTGGGACTGGAATGCGCATGAGTCCAGTTGTGGGCATGTGTACAGGCTACTATCGCTACTGGTGCCGGACATGCGGGGAGGGCAGGGTGGGGTACAGATTTTTCTTTATATTTTAGTTGGGTTATTGGCAATGTATTGTGCATTGATAGATTTGAGTACTCAGGGTAGGCTGTAGTTGGACACTGGATGAGGGACCAAAAGCTGGAAGCACTCGCACTGGTTTGCAATAGGAGATTCAATTGCAAAGGTTAAATTACTCACATGATGCTTCGACACTGTAACTGTGTATTCTACTATGCTGTCTGAGACTGTATGTCATTATGCCACGTATGATTATATCGTATCATGTTTTGTTGTTTATTTGAATGGTTGTGTAAAATCAATAAAAAACAGATTAAAAAAAAAAAACACACAGTACTCCAAAATGTAAAAAGCCCTTAATAAGAAAACAGTATACAACTAATTTTACCAAACATTTAGTGTGCAAATGAGTCAATTCACTAGCCATGTGGTCAAAAATCCAAAGTATCAGCAGCGATTCAGACACAATACTTATTATAATTATGGGGATTTGTGACGTACTTAGCTACCAAAAAATGTTTTCTAGCACTAGCCTCCTCAATGAACCAAGGATGAACAGTACTCACAGTACAAGTTTATGAGAAGGAAACAGCCAGGTTTTTATCTGCTTCAGAAAAACTGAGTGATTTACAGGCTCTCAGTGAATGTGGCAAATCATTCCAGAGCTTAGTGCCCAAGAAAGCAAATGCCCGGCCACCCTGGCGAGTCTTCCTAAACCTAGGAACCGTTTCCTGATCTTGATGGCTTAACTGGAGAGCGCAATTTGGAAGCTAGCCCGATACCAACAGTCTCAGATGTAGTATACTTGACCTAGATGACAAAGTATTGACAAGATCTTAAGTGTTTCTAATGGTAAAAGCCTAACAAGTATAATTTCTAAGTGCTATTTAAGAATCACTTCCCATTTACACATGCAACAATAAAAATGTACATCCCCAAATTTTGTGTTTATGGTAAATCAGAAGTTGATATTCAATTCAATGGTTTTATCCAAAATGAAGCTTAGCTTCATATTATTCAGCACGCTGCCATCGAAGCTTGTTGAGTTTCATTGAAATAATGAAGCTTTATAGATAAATTCAATGTACCTAATCTCTCTATATAATTAGCACAATAATCTCCCAAATATATAAACGTTTGATGAATTTGTCAACTCCTCTCATTAATACAAAAATAAGCTGAACGTGAACAAATGAGCACGCATCTGTTTAAAAACACTCAGGCAGTGTTTTAGTGCAGTTCCAGGAAACTAATTGAGTCACTATCTTTGAAGTTTTAGCAAACGTTCTCATGTATCTCCAAATAAAATTTACTGATTAAAAAAAAGACAAACGCGTGGGAGATTTGCCAACAAGATCATACACTCCCTTTCATTAACAAAACCTCATTGCTGCAAACACAGATTGTTCTTAATACAGGAGGAAAGCCACATGCAAATCATCATAATAAGTAGCACATCAGAAAATAAGTCAGAAATAAGTGAACAATTATCCTCCTGAACAGCTGTCAGAAGTGTGCAAAGACACAAAGTCATGAATATCTCAGTACATTCACAAGTACAAGTATTGTATATATGTTTCTCGTGAATATAATTGTTTCTAAACCTGTTTTAGCTCCAGTTTGCTTCCAGGTTAATCATGGATATGTCAACAAACGATGAACAATAGATGATAAAAAAAAGGACGATGTAATAAAAAAAGAATAGCGAATAACTCGCCATGTAAATAGTAGAGAACAAACAAACAGAATAAAAATACAATTCAAATAAACCTAACAAGACACATCCACAATCAGAAACAAATGTTGATCAAGATTTAAAATAGCTGCGACACATTCATCCTCAAACTAACACTGCCAAAATATTTTAGTCTTGTAGTTATGCGAGTTTGAAACAACCAAAAATTTTAAAATAATGTTACAATAGACTCTTGTGAACTCCAATTAACATACAGCAGGGTTCAAAATCCCAGTATACCAAACAAGTCTTTTTGGGTCAGCCTTTATCTACGGGGCTGGAGTACATGTCTCTGCTCGTTTTAAGGTCAACTAAGTATTCATTTGTAAGCCAATTCAAAAGAAGCCAACAAAATCAAAAGATAAGCTACAAAACATAATTCTTATTTTTGTACTCATCTACCATGTGGACTCATAGTATGAAGTTTCAGACGCAAAAATTATCCAATTTAGAAGATTTTACTAGCATAATCTCTTCATTGGGAGTGCAGGGATATAAATTCCAAAACTTAAAAGCACAAACAATGTTGCAATGTGTTTGAATTTAAAGAAATGACAGTCAAGTGCGGTCCTGAAATTTTTAGTTCAGTTATTGAACTTAGTACCACCACACTCCTTCGCTTAAATAACACCTAGTCAAAATGCAGTAGACACATACATTTAATACGTAATTTAGACAACGTTTGTATTATTGTGAGGATGTACAAATTCTTTACTTAAACTCACTTGTTAATTGCTGACAGGCAAGACATATAAATATCTCTGCACTTACCTTTTAAAACCAGCTATAAGACTGCCTCGAAAGGAAATCGCGTCCACAGGACACATACTTGGTGACGACACTGACAAAAAAAGTAAAATCCATTTAGGATTATATATCGTTTTATCAGCTTACTGTAATCTACCCCGTTCTAATATGGTAGGTTTCCTCCCTTTGCCCCACAAACGTGCCCTCTATCTCCATTACATTGTACAAGCACAACAGTGATACCCACCGGTTAACTGCTGAACCTGAGACTAACTAAATTATTTTGAATGGCATAAATACTTATGAAACATTTCCACTCTCTTGAAAGCAATAAGGTAGTCGCAGAACAAACCTCGAAGAATAATGAAATACATAAGCCTGGTTAACTATCAAACACTAAATGCCCTAATTCACAAAGGTTAACTTGGTTGTAAACATAGATATACAACCAAATCTACAAGTTTTACACCTGCCAGAAATTTGCAAAAAGATTTCTGGCCGACAAACCCATTTACATATGTCAAGATTTTTGTCGTGTGTAGAGTTCTCTTCACCCATACATCGCACTCAGGGGGTGGGAAATTTGGTGTACCAAGCAAAGGTAAAGTCTGGATGTTTGTGAACACCCATTCACATACTTCGCTCATTCCCCTTTTAACCCTGCAAACAACAGGATTTTTACTCTAAGCACGGATGATGTAAATCTTTTTCCAGAGAGGGAAGGTGTATAGATCACCACAAGAGTGGGTGAGGGTGGAGGAGAATGGCTTTCTACACAAACATTTTCCCCACTGAGAGTTCCAAACTATAGAGGACTCCACATAGTAAGAATAGGATCCCAATGGGAATGTCACAAGGTCGTCCCAGAAAAATGAGTGGAACCTGTGTATGGCACAGCACTACAGTCATGCTTCTGTGAACATGAGTGTATTACAGAAAGTCTGAAAATTACGTCTTGTAGGAGGTGGAGATGCTTGTAATTTTCTAGCTTTCTTTGCGAGTCGAGCACTATGTTCTTTTAACTAAACAGTATCAGTGTCTTTAACTCTGAAATTGCAGGTGTTCCCCTGATTATCATCTCACAACAATCAAGGAAAATGTGATCCTTGTCACTACCCTTCCAACCACTAAGCGCAGTTTTATGGTGAGGTCTTATGTATGCATGTCTGCACATGGTATTTCTATAGCGCAAACCTAGCTAAAAGGTAGCTGATTGATGTACAGTGTCAAAGACGAGAATAAAGTCAACAAGTGATAGGAGGCAGCTGGGTTGTGGACAGTTAATGCATTAGGATTGTAAAGCGAATAACAAGTGTGCCAAAGTGTATGGTATTTAGTGGCCAATTGGTTATGTAGAATTGTTTTAATATATTTATTTCCTTTGCATTTTTCTCACAATTGTATCAGTAAAAACAGTGAGGTTTGCAAAAAAATCTGAGTTATGTCGTCTATAAAAGCAGACAGCAGGAATCTGCAAAGCCCTTATTCTGCACTGTACATTTGAGCTACTGTAGTGTTTTAAAGGACGTAATCTGCTTTAGGAGGCATTCTACAAATGTCTTGTAATCATTCTACGAACATAACTGCAGTAGACAAAAGAAAATGCATTCCTTACATGAAATTATGCATTTGTTTATTCTGCTCTTACCACAACAAAATGGAGACAAATTATTTTTTTGTTTAAACAAAATAAAAATACCAAAACAAGCAGAATTAATCTCGTGTGCTCAGCTGCGACGGCTGATTTGCAACCTAGTTTCCCTAGCAACAAACAGGTCTGCAGAAATCAAAAGAGGTTAACAGTGAAGTGAAATGAAACAGAATGGCCTATGAGGTAGGAGGGATGTCTTGTGCCCAAATTCTTCACCTAATGTTTCATAGCAGGCTTACAGTCTATACATTATAAGTGAGGACTTGCATAATCAATACCGAACAGCTTGCTAAACATGCAGAGGCTTCCTTCACTGTCTTCGTATGCCTACTTTCAACCCAGGACAGAAAATACATTTCCAAAGATGTGTTTTAAAAGAGACAATGATAAATTGCTCATTTGATAGGGAAATGGCGCCCAGGCTCCAAACCTTCTACTAGGGCCATACAAATGGTAGAAAGAAATCATGCAGATGTCAATAATAAAACGAACAAATATATGACCAGGTTTAATTTATTGCTTAAGTATGGACAACATGTAGTGGTACTATAGACATTGTTGAAAAGATGAACAATGAAAAAGTTTTATTTTTGGCCTTTTTTGTGTAATGTCTATCTTGGATTAAATCACTGAATAATCCTTGGGCATACTGAATAAATGATTCCAGCACATTAAGGCCACCTTCCGGCCCCCTCACATGGAAAGGATATGTCTGTGAGGTTTTAATATACTAAAAGAGTTCCTAGAGATGTAGGTAAAGATCCAAGAGACAATGCAGAGATTTTGAGAATCTTTAAGTATTAGTCTAAGAACAGCAGAGGAGTCCTCAACTGTAATTAGCAGAATCTGATTAAACATAATATATTCCAGTAGTCGAATGGGTGCTTTACTGGCGTACATGAAGTTTGAATTAGACCTTGAAGCATTTAAATGTTAACTCCGATAAAATGGCCAGTGTATAAAAAAAACTACAAGTCTTGCTTTGTGGTATCTTGGGAGCGGGAATGAGGTGTGCTTGTTTTCTTACCAGTCAATTTGTTGTAGCATTGATGCCCATGGCCTCTGCCTTGAGAGTAGCCTTGGTTATAATTAGACCAGCTGTAGGAAAAATACAGCCGATCCTGTCTGCTGTACTGATTGTAACCAAAACGGTCAGCGTGGGGACACCGGGAGCCATGGAAAGATGCGATAAGAGGGCATCTGTTTTGCAGGGTCCCTAGCAAGTGTGTCCTATTAGAAGTAGTCTTCATACATTTGCAAGGTATTGTTCTCAAGTTAATTCCAAATGTGTTGATCTCATCAAAGTGCATATCAAGTGCTTTAGCATGCATCATGGGGCGGATAGAGTTGAACCTGAGCCAAGTCGGTCTTTTGAGCATTGCTAGTTCTGCAATTTGCTGGAAACTAATGTTAGAGACAGCCATTGCTTTGTCAATGAATGTAGTTGAGGCATTAAAGTGGCTTCTGCAATAAGTAGCTCATGAGCTACTGATAGCTCTCCAGCTACCTGCAAGTAGTTCTCCTGTGTACCGCTCACCCTACAAAATTAGAAACTCCTTTGGCTCAAATAATATTTGTGTAAAAGTGTGTATTTGAGCCAAAAGGAATATGCTACTTACCAGTATGCATCTGTTCTTGGCATGTAGAGCTGCAGAGTTGTACACTTAGCATAGATCGCCATCTGGTGTTGGGCCCGGATGTTTGCAGTTTGTTTTTGTTCTTTGGACAGTCTTTGGAAGTCACGAGTTCGGTGACTCCTCCTTCGGTCCGTACTGCGCATGGGCTTCGGCTCCATCCTCAGATTGTTTTTCGCCAACAGGGAAATGATGGAGCGTAGTAATAACAGTGAGAAACCCATGTGTGTTGTATCTAAATAAGATGGACTGGAACGGATACAGGTAGCCGGGGAGGCGGGTGGGCGTGTACAACTCTGCAGCTCTACATGCCAAGAACAGATGCATACTGGTAAGTAGCATATTCCGTTCGAGGCATATGAGCTGCAGATTGTACACTTAGCATAGATTATATAGCAGTACCCAACCCTAGCGGCGACCACCGGTATCCGTTGCAGCGGTTTGAAAAAGTGTCTTTAGTACAGCCTGGCCCACACTAGCTTGTTGCTTGGAATGCACGTCTACACAGTAATGTTTTGTGAAGGTGTGCGGTGTTGACCATGTGGCTGCTTTGCAGATGTCATCTAAGGGTATGTTCCCTAGAAAAGCCATAGAAGCCCCTAACTTTCTAGTAGAGTGGGCTTTAGGTGGAACAGATAATGTTCTTTTTGCCTTTTGATAGCAAATTTGTATGCACTTTACAATCCACCTAGCTATCCCTGATTTAGAGATGGGGTTGCCTTTATGTGGTGGAGAGAAGGAAACGAACAATTGTTTAGTCTTCCTGAAAGGTTGCGTTCTTTGTATGTAGTACAGCAAAGCCCTCTTAACATAAAGTGTGTGTAAAGCCCTTTCTGCAACAGATTGAGGTTGCGAGAAGAAGACAGGTAATTCCACCGATTGATTGAGATGGAAGGGGGAAATGACCTTGGGCAGAAACTTCGGATTTGTACGACGTATGACCTTGCTGTGATGTATTTGTAGGAAGGGTTCCTGTATAGTGAACGCTTGTATTTCACCAACCCTTCTAAGGGAAGTGATAGCTACGAGAAAAGCTGTTTTCCAGGTGAGGAACTGTAGCTCACATTTATGCATTGGTTCGAAGAGTGGACCCATTAGCCGTGTAAGAACTACATTTAGATTCCATACAGGGGAAGGTGGTGCCCTGGGAGGAATTACTCGTTTAAGGCCTTCCATAAAGGCTTTAATAGCGGGCACTCTGAACAGTGATAAATGCTGTCTGTTTTGTAGATAAGCAGCGATCGCTGCTAGGTGTAGGCGTATGGATGAATATGCCAGGTTACACCTGTGAAGATGGAGCAGATAGCATATGATGTGCTGTATGGATGCATCTAAAGGGTTGATTGTATTGTTACGGCAGTAAATTACAAATCTTTTCCACTTTGCGGCATAGCATGCTCTAGTGGTAGGACGTCTGGCTTCCATGATGATGTTCATGCAATCAGGGGGAAGGTTAAGGTATCCAAATTCTAAGATTTCAGGAGCCAGATCGCAAGGTTGAGCTGAGCTGGGTCCGGGTGCCTGATTTCTCCATGGTTCTGGGTTAGGAGGCATGGGGACAGGTGCAGTTTTTGATGTGGTACCACCGATAGCTGTAGTAGTGTGGTGTACCACGGCTGCCTGGCCCATGTTGGGGCTACCAGAATGAGTGTGAGGGAGTGCTGCTGTAGCTTCCTTACCACTAATGGAATTAGCGGGAGAGGTGGAAAGGCGTATGCAAATCTGCCTGACCAGTTCATCCATATCGCATTGCCCTTGGACAATGGGTGTGGGTATCTGGCGGCGAAGCTTGGGCATTTTTTGTTTTCGTGGGTGGCGAAGAGGTCTATGTGAGGATGCCCCCACTGTTGGAAGAATGGGTGAAGAACTTGTGGATGCAGTTGCCATTCGTTTGTCTGCTGAGCAGATCTGCCACGGTGTTTTGTACGCCTGGAACGTGCTGTGCCAGGAGAAAGATGTTTTGGGGAATTGCCCATCTCCATATGCTCTGGGCTAAGCGGGAGAGCTGGGGGGAGTGTGTCCCTCCCTGTTTTTGGATATAATACATTGCAGTCATGTTGTCTGTGCGACTGAGGACTGCTTTGCCCGAAATCTGTTTTTGAAAGGATTTTAGGGCTAGAAAGATCGCCAAGAGCTCCAGATGGTTGATGTGGAGCGATTTTTGCTGTGGCGTCCATAGACCTTGCATTGTGAGGTGTAAGATGTGCGCTCCCCAGCCGGAGAGCGATGCGTCCGCTGTTAGAATCACCTGAGGAACCGGGTCCAAGAACGGCCGCCCTTTGGAAAGGTTTGTGGTGTTCCACCACTGCAGAGAGTGATGGGTGCGGCCGTCCACCAACACCAGATCCGTCAGCTGACCTTGGGCCTGGTTCCACTGTTGTGCTAGGCACTCTTGAAGTGGACGCATGTGGAGTCTTGCATGGGGCACTATGAAAATGCAGGACGCCATCATTCCTATGAGCTTCATAAACACTCTTGCTGGAAGAGAGTGTTGAGGAAGGAATGTTTTGCGCAAGGCTTGTATGCTTGCGATTCTGGCTGAATTTGGATAGGCAATACCTTTGGAGGTGTCTATAGTTGCCCCGAGATATTGCTTTGTGTGAGATGGTAAGAGGTGGGACTTTTGGTAGTTCACCGTGAAGCCTAGCCGGTGGAGTAGTTGAATGGTGCTGTTGGTATGTTGCACACATTGATTGTAGGACGCGGCTTTTATTAGCCAGTCGTCTAGATAAGGGAAGACGTGAATTTGTTGACGCCTGAGGTGTGCTGCTACAACTGCTAGGCATTTGGTAAACACCCGTGGTGCGGTGGTGACCCCGAAGGGGAGAACCGTGAATTAGTAATGCTGACCGTCCACCACGAACCTGAGGTACTTCCTGTGAGAAGGGTGTATTGGAATGTGAAAGTATGCGTCCTTGAAATCCAAGGTAGTGAGAAAGTCTCCCTGACAGAGGAGCGGGAGGACTTGTTGTAGGGTAACCATGTGGAAATGGTCTGAATGTATGTACGCATTTAGAGGCCGGAGGTCCAGAATGGGTCTCAGGGTCCCGTCTTTCTTTGGTATAAGGAAATACAGGGAGTAGACCCCTAGATTTTGCTGATGGACGGGGACCTGCTCTATAGCGTGTTTTTGGAGGAGGGAGAGCACCTCCTGTTTGAGCAGTGTGGAATGTTCTTGAGACATTGGACGGTGTCGTGGTGGGATATTGGGTGGGGTAGATGTTAGCTCGAGACAGTACCCTGACCGAATAATTTGGTTCACCCATTTGTCCGATGTTATGGATTCCCATGCGTGGATAAATTGTTGTAGTCTGCCCCCGACCGGAGTGGGATGGTCTGGGGGGAGGGAAGGGAAGTCATTGTGCGGGCGGGGTTGCGGAACGGGTGGTGTTAGTTTTGCCTCTGCCCTTATTGTTGTTGCCTCTGTAACCACCCCTTTGGTTGCCCTTTGAAAAGGTATTTTGAGGAGGGGACTTGTAGGAGGTAGAGGCGCTATCGGTGGAGAAGCCTCTGCCTGTGCCACGAAAGGATGAGCGTCGAAAGGAACGTTTAGGGGCCTGTGTTTGGAGTGCCCCCATAGACTTTGCTGTGTCTGTGTCCTTTTTCATCTTTTCCAACGCTTCGTCCACCTTTGGCCCAAAGAGAGTTTGTTGGTCAAAAGGGTGATTTAGTATGGACGCCTGGACTTCAGGCTTGAACCCTGAGATCCTGAGCCAGGCATGACGACGAAGCAGGACACTGGTATTTATGGCTCTAGAAGCAGTGTCGGCTGCATCGAGGGCACACTTAATGGAGGTGTTTGTAATTAGTTTACCCTCCTGTATCAGGTCATGAGCCTTGCGCTTGTGTTTTTCGGGGAGGTGCTGCATAAGAGCCTCAAGTTCGTCGTAGTGTGCTCTGTCATAGCGCGCAAGTAGTGCTTGTGTATTTGCAATGCGCCACATGTTTGCAGATTGGGAGGCGGTGCGTTTGCCAGACGCGTCTAAAAGTTTCGATTCCTTGTCTGGCGGTGGGGCTTCTCCTGAGGACTGGGAGTTAGCCCGCTTTCTAGCTGTGGAGACAACTAGGGAATCTAAGGGAGCAAGGCCCTTAATGTATGCAGGGTCTGTGGGTGCCGCCTTGTACTTTTTTTCTATTCTAGGGTTCAGTACCCTGGCCCTGACAGGGTCTTTGAACACCTCTGCAGCATGCTTGGTGACACCTTTAAGCATGGGCAAAATAGACGTGGATTTGTCCTGAATGTCAAAAGTGTCCAGTAGGAAGTCGTCTTCCACTGGTTCGCTGTGCATGTCCACCCCATGGTAGTGTGCTGCTCTCTGCACTAAGTGGTGAAACCCTAAGGAGTCCTCTGGAGGAGACGGCCTGGATGGGTATAGGTCGTCCTGAGGCATATCAGGTATGTCAGGGTTGTGGCAGTCTTCCCATGGGTCTGGGGTCCCCGGTGGAGTGGGGTCCATTGGGGCGTCCGCCGGGTCATAATCTGGATCCCCGTCATCCGGATCTGGGGACGGGGTCGGGGAGTGATGAGGTAAGGGTGGCAGAGACCTGGGAGGGGCAGGGGGTGGAGGAGGTGGAGGAGGCAGAGGAGGAGGTAAGTGGGGAGGGCACTCTGAGGGGAGAAGTAGCAGAGTCCTTCCGCTTGGGTGGTGGAGGAGGAGCCGGAGTGTCAAGGCGTCTTTTCTTGATAATTAAAGTCAATAGCCCAGTCTTTGGATCTTTAAATAGAGTCTTTTGCAAAGGGTCTGGTGTAAACAGATCCAGTGGCGCCAAATCGTCCGCTGGCGCAGATGGTTTCGATGGTTTCTGTGCGCCATGCTTTTTTGGAGCCTCCGGTTTTTTCGGCGTCGAAGGAGTTTTCGGCGCCGGAGCGTCGGTGCCGACAGATTTGTGTTTGTGTTTGGTCGGCACCGAGAGTCCAGGCTTCGGCACCGGTGGCTTCGGAGTCGAGCTGGGTATCACTTTCTTCGGTGCCGGATGGTGTTTTTCGGCACCAGGCGTCAGCTGGCTCGAGCCCGAGCTGCCGTGAGACTTCTGAGGCTTCGACACCGGGCCCGAAGGTGGGGTGATAGAAGCTGTGTGCTTGGTTTTGCCCAGGCCTGCAGGCGAGGGTGTAACCGGAGTCTCTTTGGTTTTGGGCGTGGGAGTGGGAGGGGGTACAGTACTCACGACCCGCTGCGCCGGTGTGATGTCCTCCACGTCGGAGTCGTCGGCCTCGGAAGCGCTGACGACGTCGTCCTCCTGCTCGGTGTGTAGTTGCCCCGAAGCTTCGGCGTCGTCTCCGAAGATGTCCGGTGGAGCCGCGGTCGAGGAGTGCGCCATGGTGCGTCGAGCTCTTCGATCCCGGATGGTCTTTTTAGATCGAAAAGTCTTACAGGCGGGGCAGTCTCTAGCCTCGTGTTCTGGAGAGAGGCAAAGGTTACACACCTGATGGAGGTCGGTGTTGGGAAATTAGACCCACATTTTGGGCACTTTTTGAACGGAGTCCTTTCCATCGGCCGTGACCGGAGTCGAGGAGGGCCCGAAGGCCGGTGCCGATGTACGGGATGGAGAAAAGTGCCGCTTCGAGAGATGAAGATTGGATGAAGAAAACTCGAAGAACGAGGATTTTCCGTCGAGGCTGGAACCGTAGAAGTTTGAAGCCGGAGCACGAAGTATCACATCCGAGCCCGATGGCGGAAAAAAACAATCTGAGGATGGAGCCGAAGCCCATGCGCAGTACGGACCGAAGGAGGAGTCACCGAACTCGTGACTTCCAAAGACTGTCCAAAGAACAAAAACAAACTGCAAACATCCGGGCCCAACACCAGATGGCGATCTATGCTAAGTGTACAATCTGCAGCTCATATGCCTCGAACATGTGTATTTTCAGAACTCATAAGCTGCTGTTTGAAGAAAATTAGTTGACTTTTTAAACAAATTTTTAAAGCGGATATATGAAAAATGAATCATGTGGCATTGAGGAGACATGAT
Organism: Triturus cristatus; assembly: GCF_964204655.1. Classification (NCBI taxonomy): domain Eukaryota; kingdom Metazoa; phylum Chordata; class Amphibia; order Caudata; family Salamandridae; genus Triturus; species Triturus cristatus. Next base: position 1,633,515,243 of record NC_140589.1, on the reverse strand, counting down.
TACCTTGGTGCTACAAACATGGCACCTACGGCTATTCTGTAATACCTATCTAAAGACATTCCAATGTGACAAAACCATTTTAACATTACCACTCCACACCCTGCCTGGTGCACAGAGGTGTTCATTGTTGGTAATGTTGCATAGGATTGGCCGCTAATGTAATCTTGGCTAATGTGGATACAATAATATCAGTAGCTTGGGATGATTCCCATTAAACATAGGGGGTTTGAGTCCCTGTGTAAGACACTTCCTTCACAATGACCCTAGCTTCCTCGCTTCGATCTTCAGTCATCAGGTCAAGAAGTGAAACTGTTGTGCCACAATTGGGGTCATGTATATTTGCCACCTTTAGGGGAGCTACCATCATCCAACCAACACTGTGGCCGAGTTATCAATACATCTTCGATTGCCATCTGGTTGAAGGGGGAGCGGAACACATGAGCAGGTTCTTTGAGCATCTCTGAGCCGCTGCTGCAGAGATCAAATTTAGATTCAAGTGGCTAGTTAGGCATGTTAATGCTGCTTTAGGTGCCCTGGTTTGCCTTTTTGAGGAGCGGCATCACTGCTTGAACCAGGGCTGGCACTAGGCATGAGCTTCAGCCCTTAACTAGGCATGATCTAGGATAGGGAAGAAGTTCATACTTCTCCTGGACTGTTCTTTGAAATCATAAATGAAACATTGCTGCTCCCCTAAATACATTTCGTTGCCAATTGTTTTTGCAAGGACTGAAACCAAGCTTTGTCAACCAGGATATATTCTAGCTTTTCAGGAATGTTCAAATCCCTGTACTCCTTTTTGTACTGGACATCACTGTCATCCTTTTCTTCTTCCTCAAACTTCCTACTTTTGATCAGGGTCCATGTCGTGTTTGCTCTCAAGGTACTCTTCATTCTCATTATCTCTCAGCATTGGGGCTCAGAGATGGAGTCAATGGGTGTGGTGGAGGTGGCATCTGTGGCACAAGAATCTATAGCTGAAGTATAAGGGAAACATTGGGCTGCTGAAATACTTTGAGGTCTCCATGTTGGGTAATGATGTTTCAGCTAAGGTACCAGCCTTTGAAAAGCTTCCATCTTGTGCTATAGTGTGATCATAAAAGAAACTGGAAAGTGAATCACAGAGGGTTCACAAAGTGGATGTCTGGGCTCATATGAACACCAATTACCTGCATATGATTGGAGGTATCAGCAAACATATTGCTCATAACCTTGCACTGGGCCTCGTCATAATACCTTTCTTCATATTGCTCAATATAGCATGCATCCAAAACTTCATGGCTAAAGGCCACATACGATGCTTGCTCTTGGAAGCTGACGGTACACTCTACATAGAGTGTGGAGTGCAGCCCAGGGATGTGGAATTCCTATAGCCCGACGCCCAGGACATATTGTTTGGGGTCAAGAGCAACAAGTTTTAATGTGTATTTTGTCCTTGGGACAAGTAGGCCCAACCCCCTACAGCACAAACCCTTTGGCTGCCAGTTTACAGTAACACATTATGGATCAGAGAAGGGCATTGTCTTCAGCCAAAGGAATATTTGTGTCCATGTGTTAACGCTGTTCAAACTTGTATTTATGGTTCATTAATGCAAAGCATTTATTATTAGGGTGAGCGTTCTCACTCTAAGTAAATGTTGTTAGCTTGGACTGCACTACTAACAGTGGTTCCACCATAAAAATATGCGCACACGTTTTCAATGTTTCGCAATATGAGGCTACTCTCTGATTAGATTCAAGTATTTCCAGAAGCTTCAAAGCAAGATTTAGGAGTCTTTGCTTTCAAAATAAAATGTTCACAAAAAAACTTTTAGCTAAACTACTGTAAAGTTTTAGGTACCATTTCTTTGCAGCATCATTTGGTAAAAAGTGTTGATGTATGCTAGTTTTCCAACGATATTTATAATGGAAAATCAGTGTAACTAGTTTCAATAAGCTTATAAGAAACAAAAATAAACAAGCATTGGCAAAGCAGGCAGGTCTAAAATTGGTAGTCAGCCTTTTGGTTTAGTCAACGTGTGCCTTGTTTCGGGATGGATTTTGTAAAACTTTATTGGTGTGGGAGTTCACACAGTAGTCCTTGGCACTGAGCAAATCTAGTTTATGTGTCACTCTTAGTGAAACCAGCCGATACACAGAGAGAGAGAGAGAGACAGAATTTTAATAAACACAAAAGGTCATGGTTAACGCCAGACCTAATTAGGGACCCAATTATTAAAGAAAGCTTCAGAAGTGCACCCATGGTATATGTCGTTGCATTAAGTGCAGAAATACAACTTTTGTGAATTCACAAGAATTTACAAAAGAAGGCCAAGAAACGGCACTCCTAGAAAATATGTATTTTAGCATGAGCAAATATTCATGTGTCAATTTGCTCATGCGAAAGTGAATGTTTGCAAGTTCACTTTCTCGCCAACCACTTTTTTCCCAACCCAGGAAGAGGTTTCACATCTGCCATTGTCAGGAGTAAAGTTCCAACCTTTCTCAGTATGGGAAACGATTAGAGAAGAGTTGGTGAAAACCCTTAAAACATACAAGTATGTAGGTTTGCACAGACTCAAAAGGGCATGCCAACCGTGGAACTATTGCTAGCCGGTACCTTCAGCCCCAGTATGTAGACTCGCGAAACGTGTCAACATAAGGGACTGGCTAGTATTCATACCCTACAATGGTATGAGCCCTGGCATAATCAGAGAGGCTATATCAGAGCTCTTATATAATGACATTGCTACCATAATTTGTCGCCGCATTACATGGCACAAAAGAGACAAGTGGATTTTGTTACAGGACAAGTAGATTTATAAACCAACCTGCCCCATGGACAAGTAGATATATCATTAAATTCCACACCCCTGGCAGCCCACAAGTTCCATCATCGAATCCATTGAGGCCAGAGTCAACATAGTCCAGGAACACTGCACTGAAGCACAGGACCAGGTCTGATGCATGAAATCCACGTCAGGCCTGCCACAACGTGTACATTGTGCAGTCTCACCCAACCAATATCTTAGTAATTGTAGTGCAGTATAGTATAGCTGCTGTAAGTATTTGAAGTGTATTATTCTTAAGTTACAGTTGGCCATTAGACAGCCTGAGAGGGTGCAGCAAAACTCCAAATCTTCCAAGGATAGTGGGGGGTCTAGTACTACCATTCTAGTCTGAAGGGAGGGGGGAGGCATCTCGTGTTGTAGTGTGTAGTCTGGTAATTAAGCGTTTACGTGAGCTACCAGTAAGCATATTTTGTAACGGTCCCAGTGTGAGTGGTGCATCTTGAAATTGTGGACACAATGTTTTCAGAGACTCTCGGAGCCGGCGATAAACTCCAGGAGTGGAATAGTATGATGTGCAAGTACAATGGCTTCTAGTGATATCAACTTTCCTTCTTGGAAAACATCACCAATCATCACCAACTTCGCTTCTGCCAATAAGGTAAGTGCTTTACGTTCTTGAATGACTCAAATGGCTGGGTGATGTGACAGGGACAGCGCCGGGGCATTAATTAAAAGTCTCCCTGCTCATTTGCACAATTCCTGCCAGGCTCTTGCTGTACTGTTTATTGTGCTAATCTCTGATCTAGGGACTTCGATCATACATAAGGCAAGATAGCCCTAAGTGGTATTGGGTGTACATTGTCATTTTCTATCGCTATGTGTGGCAAGTATGTTGTGGGGAAATACTAGTAGTGAGCATAATGTGCCTGTGCACATAAATAGCACAAATAAAGATCTGGGTGCAAAATACCCCTTGCGCCGATGATCTGGTGAGTGTTTCCTAGCTACATCCGGACTGTTTCCCTGCCCAGGCGAGTGTTGTCAGATTGGATCTCAGGGTGTTAAAGAAGGTTTTCGTTAAAATGATAGGGATATTGAGGAATAAATATAGAAAGCAAGACAGTATGACCATTTTCGTAATCTCTATTCTGTCGGCTAGGGACAGAGGGAGCTGTATCCATCGTGTCAACTGGTCTTCCAGTCTACAAAAAGCTTGACCATGATAGTACCTAATAACAATTTTGAGATCTCTACGAATCCATATTCATAATTATTTGACTTGTTTTATGCTCCGTTCAAGAGGGAAAATCAAGTGCATGCGGCAAGGTGTTTTGTGTCAGGGGAAATATAGTCAATTTCTCCTAATTTATACTCCAGAGTATCTTTCATATTTTATGTATTCGCGTATGAGGGGAGCTAGGTGTGTAGCTGGATCACAGACGTACAGCACCATATCATCTGCATATAGGGAGATGTCCAGTGGACGTTGGCGGAATCCCAATGTCACTTCTGCGTGTTTTTGTTGTATCCTACATGCTAGAGGTTCCAGTGCTATAGCAAATATCGGCGACATCGGGCACCCTTCTCGCGTTCCTCAGTGGATATTCATCAAGGGCGATATATTGATATTGATGCGTAACCTAGCTACTGGGTCTGTATACAACAAGCGATGTATCCACTGTGAAAAAGCTCTTGGCATCCCATATGATGCAGCACAGAGAACATATATTCCCACTGTTTAGAATCAAAGGTTTTGGTGGCATCTAACAGTATTGCCGCCTTAAGAGAGGGGACTAGTTGATGTAGCACTTCATAATTTGCACACGCTATTTGGGCGGCAGAACGGTTCGGTAAAAATCACGACTAGTCAGGCAGTAGCTATGCTGGGAGGAGTGGTTAGAGTCTGGCAGCAACCATTTTTGCTAATAGTTTAGTGTCAGTATTTATTATTGATAAAGGTCTATATGATTCACATCGTCCTGGGTTCTTGCCCAGTTTAAAAAAGGTTATTATGAGTGCTTCCTAACTCGGAGGCAATATTTGTTTCGCATAGGCCTCTGTGTACATCGCATGGAGATGAGATGCCAATAGTTCCGCAAAATCCTTGTGGAATTTACCAGGCAACGCATCACTGCCAAATGCGACCTTACCATTTGGAAGTGAGGAAATGGCTTCTCGTACTTCTGATGCGAGTGGTTGTACCAAGAATTCTCTCTGACCTGGGGAAAGCCCCGGTATTGCTATCTCATCAAGGTAGAAGGCGGTTTCTACTTCATTTGTAGCTTCTCAGGCCCATACAGGCACGAGTAGTACTCCATATATTGTGCCGGGGTGGCTCTTCATAGCCTTGATATTTAATGTTCTGCTCCTGGCTAGTCAGTCGGAGAACTATGTCCCGATCACGATAGTTCCATAATTTGGCTATGATGGGTCTCGGAGGGGCACCACGTGGCAGACGTGCAGCTAGTGATCTGTGAGCTAGCTCAACTATTAATAATTCTGCCGGTGTTTCTAGCCCAAAAAGGTCTTTCAGCATAGTTTCTATGTAATCTTCAAGTTGGCCAGTATTGGCAAAGTCTTGTACTCCTAGAATACAAAGGTTATTACGCCATGAGCGCGCTTCTAAATCCTCGTTTTTGCCTGGATCAACTCCAGCACTTTTTGCATATTTAGCCATTTAGTGACAGTAACATGGGATTTATTTTCTCCATTTGATATACGGTGCTCCGCTGCAGTAATGCGCGTTGCTTACTTATCCAGCTTCATGGTCATGTGGTCCATCCTCAGAGTCAGAATGTCTAACTTGAGAATCAATAGATTACGGTCTCTGTTGCATAGCTAATAGCGTGGTTTCGAGAGAGCTGGGCTCCAGCGGATGTGATTCTTTTTCAAAATCAGAGTGTGCATGATGCAGTCTAGAGGCCCATCTGGACTCAAATGTGAGGCGGGTACGGTGGTCATCTTCCTTCCCCATGGTGACTGTTAAATGCAACGCCTTGGGGGCGTGGCCAAGATGGCGGAGTGAGCAGACGTGTTGTTCCAGAGCTCAGCTCACGCCGGGCCTACAGCACTATCTACGGCATCCACAGCACCCGGCTCCCCGGGACAGCGCCTGGGGGGAAACAGCCTGTTCCACACAACCGTTACAACGCATGCAATTACATTGCATGCCGTTGCAACGCAAAAGGTGTGCAGCAGTGGGACGAAGGTGTTGGATTTAACTCCAACACCTTTCCTACTGTTGCACACACTGGAGATGGAATAGAAAATTAATCTATTCCATCTTCCAGAGCTCCCCCGACAGAAAGTAGGGGTAAAGTTTTGCGATGTAATGGCATGCGTTGTAACGTCACATATTCCGCCTGGATGTCGTGAGAAGAGGGGCATTTCGACCTCCCGAGAGGCTGGATTGAACGGATGCTGGCAGCCCGGGGGCTTCAGCGTAGAGAGCGAGGAGACGCTGGGCCTGTTAGTGTGGCTTGCCCCCGTCTCTTCTACTAACGGATCCTTGGAGGGTGCCTACATTGGATTGCCTCTGTGGGCCCGGATCGGCTGCCCGATCCCGCTACTCGCCCCGGACGCCTATCGGGGGGAGGGCACCTGGGCCCGGCCTGGGGCTGGCAGCACGGCCTCCCCTGGCCGAGGTCATCACGCGAGCCCGCAGGCTCGTTAGCGGCGCCCGACTTGGCCTGACGTGTATGGGGCCTCTCCTGCAGTGCTGCGGCTTTTAGCGTGTGAACAGAGCACGGTGGGAGCCCCCCGGCCCTGACCTAAGGCCAGACGAGGCTTCCTGAGCGCCCGGTTGCTGGCGGCAGTCTACCAGGGGCCTGTGGAGTGGGGCCAGAGCACAGACACAGCAGTGCTGTTGCTTTGCGCTATGCAGACGGCGTGACACAGTGCAGCGGAGGGCGATCTGGTGGCCCCCGGCGGCGGATCGTAGCTGAGGAGGAGGCTCCTTGCACGCTCCTTGGCCAGTGGAACCACATCGGGTTCTCTTGCAGAAAGGGCCCGACACGAGGAGAGGGTACCGGAACCTTCCCCCCCTGCAGGTTCCTCTTGGCCCCTTTTGACACTTGCCTCCTGCTTTCTGAGGGCCGAGACCAACACGTTGCACCCATTGGGGATTACCCAGCACAGACTGGTGCGGCCTGGTGTCCTCCTGGCGCACCCCCCCCCCCCCCCCCCCCCCACGCGAGGCCTCAAGCGTGGGGCCCACGTGTGGCCAGTGGCACGCAGTGGACTGCGGAGACGGAGAACGCACGCACGGGAGTGCACCTGGGGGGGGCCCTTCTGCTGTGAACACCACATCGTGACGGGGGGCCTGCAGTCCTGCTACCTGGGGTCGAATTGAGGGCCTTGGGAGGAGACGGCGACGCCGTTGGGGACTCTCTGCGACTGCTTGGCCACTCCTGTGCGCCCAGCGGGTCCGGAGTGAGGGGCTTCTCCAGAGACTCTGAACCCTGTTAGGGATTTGGTCCCTTGGAGGCTCGACGGTGCCTGGGGTCGCCAATTATATAGCCCAAGATCTGGCCCGTCTTTGGGTCAGGATGCCACTGGGAGCCTCAAGGGCCCTTTGACTGCCGCATGACTTTGAAAATACACCAGAGTCTTGCCAAGACTCATTGGAGTGCCGATACCTCCCGCGGAGTACCTATGGGTGAGCGAGGCTTCTCTGGGGGCTTGCGTGCTTTCTCCATTATCAGACGGCCCCCTGGTGCGCGCAACTCCTTTCTTCTGGGTCCGTTCCAGTTTGGGCCTCCACGATGGCTACCGCCAAAACCAAGAAAGAATGGTCCGTTCGGGACCTCCTCCTAAAGTCTGCAGGGGACGCTTCAGGATCTAACTCTACGCCAGGTGGTGAGGGCCGGGATGCTGCAGTCACTACAGAGTTCTTGGAGGCGGCGTTCACTTCTCAGAGGGAAGATATCACGGTCCTTGGAGGACTCAGCAACTACCAGAGAGGAGGAGATCGCAGCACTCCAGCAAGAAGTTTTACGGCTGCGCAACCAACATTTGGACCTCCAAGCGCACACAGAGGATCTGGAGAATAGGTCGAGGAGGAACAAATTCTCCATTCGAGCTGTCCCAACCAGGGCAGAGGGGGAAGACTTTGTGGGATACGTCCAAGACCTCTTCCGAACAGTCCGGAATGCATCAGTGGACTTCACCGTTAAGATTGATCGTTGCCACCGTGTAGGCCCACCGCGGTGGTCGAACCTCCTGTCCTGTCGACATCTTAGTGTGTGTACACGACTTCACGGTGTAAGAAGAGATTCTCAAGGAGGCTCATTCGAGCTAACCTCTACACTTCCGAGACCACTCTTCCCAATTGTATCAGGACCTGGCTGCCAGTACCCTGCAGAGGAGAAGGGATTTACGCCCCATTAGCAACCACCTGCGCTCTCAGAATACTTCTTATGCGTGGGGCCACCCATTCCACCTCATTTACCGCACAGGTGGGAAACTACACCAGGTCTCCTCCCTGACCGACACCTGCAAGGTGCTGAGCCTCAACCTAGACGATCTGCCTTCCCAGCCGGATGCCCTGATGGACTTCATGGGCTTGCCCAGGTTAATGTTCTGTTGTTTCAGGGTTTGTTTTTCTTTTAATGGGATGAGGGGGTCCTCTCTCCAGTGAGCTTTTTCTTTAATGTCTTTTTATCAGGCTATGTCCGATTACTTGTGCCCAAGGGGTCCCTCCCGTGCTTTGCTCCTCAGCACATTCCTAGAGGCCTTAGCAGCAGCTTTAGATGGTTCGTCTCTCACAGATGGAAGTCAAGGTAATTAACTTCAACGTTCGAGGTCTTAACAATCCTACTAAGCGGAAGGCAGTCCTCTCCTTGCTCGAGCATTCGGGAGGCGATGTGTGTCTTCTTCAGGAAACCCACCTTCTCCATAGCGATACTCACCGTATGCACCATAGAGAATTTCCTCTGCAGTTTTGGTCCTCGGGGAAAAGCAAGCGGGAGGGGTGGCTATCCTGCTTTCAAAACGCTTTAGGGGTTCTGTGGTGGGTCCTGTCGCAGAGTTCAAGGGGCGCCTCCTAGCACTGCGGTTCCGTACAGGGTCCTCTCACATTACTATAGCCTACATCTACTCCCCAAACGAACACCAACAGAAATTCCTGCTGGATGCATTTGCAGAAGTCCTTCACACACCTGATTCCATGGTGGTGGTGGGGGGTGACCTAAACCTAGTTATGGATGCTGGGCGGGACTGTTCTGGCTCGAGGTCCAGTGGGGCGGGAGCCATATCAGTGAGTGGTAGCGAATGGTTGAGCGACAGGAGGGGGTCAAAGATGCCTGGCGTTGCTTACACCCTGATGTACAATATTACTCTTACTACTCCGTGGCCCACAAGACCTATGCCCGTCTGGATCACTTCCTCGTCACCCAGACCGCATGGGCATGTACCAAAGATTCCACCATTGAGGCCCGCTCCCTTTCAGATCACATGCACATTACCCTGACCCTGCGCTTACCATCCACAGTCACCCCCATCGCATTGGCCTGAGACTCGTTGCTTTGGTCCCCAACGATCATGGAAGACGTCAGGCGTTGCCTGACTGACTACCTTGCGCTTAATGATGTTGGCTCCACGCCACTGGCCTCGGTGTGGGAGGCACTTAAATTGGTCGCGAGAGAGCCCTTCATCGCCAAAGCTGCTTATGAGAACAAGACTAGGCAGACAAAGCGTGTGGAAATAGAAGCTAAAGTAAGGGAGCTCGAAACCATTCATTAGCGTACCGGTGCCCCCAGAATATGGCACGTTAGAGAAGGAGCGACTCCAACTGAAGCGTTTAGATCTCGACCGGGCCGAATATGCAGTGGTTCAGCTGAAGCACAAATACTATGTGGACTCTAATAAGGGAGGTCGCATGTTGGCTCACTGTCTCCGCAGTCAGCGTGCGGCTCAGGCTATTAAGGCGATACGGGGAGAGAGCGGGTCCGAGGTCACAGATGATGCCGGGATAGTGGCGGCCTTTTGATCCTTTTACGAGACCCTGTATTCCGCGGAGTCCTCAAATCTGGCTGACCCCAGTGAGTGCCTCTTCGGCGCAGAGGTCACTCCTCTTTCGCCCAGCGAGGCGGAAGGGCTGGAAGCCCCCATACAAATAGAGGAGGTGATCTCTGCTATCGCCCAACTGAAGCCCGTGAAGGCTCCAGGCCCCGGCGGCTTTAGCGCTCTTTTTTATAACACCTATTGTGTCGACCTGGCTTGGCTGCTCACCCGATTATTTAATTCCTTCACGGACACGGGCTCTCTTACGGCCTCCATGCTGCAAGCTACTATTTTGGTCATCCCCAAACCTGAGAAGGATCCGGTGCTCCGTAGCACCTACCCGCCAATTTCACTGCTGAATATTGATGCAAAACTATTCTCAAGCATCCTGGCTCATAGATTGAACCCTCTCAAGCCCGGTTTGGTCGACCCGGACCAGTCCAGTTTCATCCCGAGTCGGCAATGCGGGGACAATACTAAAAGGATTTGCCACATAATTGACAAGGTACAACGCCCTAAGGAAGAGGCTTTACTACTAGCGGTTGATGCGGAAAAGGCCTTTGACCGTGTGCACTGGCCGTACCTATTTGCCACTCTCGAACGCTTCGGATTGGGGGGTCAGGTTTCGCGGTTGTATGGCGAGCATATATAGCAATCCATCGGCGCCAGACAGGGCCAACGGCCTGCTCTCGAGCGATTTCCCGGTGGTAAGGGGGACCAGACAGGGCTGCCCTCTCTCCCCTCTACTTTTCGCCTTCTATATGGAGCCTTTCGCTCTGCGACTCCGGGACAACCCGCAGGCGCAAGGTGTCCTGTTTGGGTCAGATCATCTTCTCATTAGCCTCTACGCCGATTATGTAATTTTTTCAATGGGCCCGTCCTTTGAATTGGGGCCGGCGATCGTGGATGATCTGCAGGCCTTTAGCTAGGTCTCTGGCTTTAAAATAAACATGCAGAAGTCTCAAGTGCCAAATCTTACCGCTGCACAAGAGACGGTTGACACCTTGCAAGCCAAATTTGCCCTCGATTGGGTGGAGGAGGGTATAACTTACCTCTGGCTGTTCTCTATAAAAGTTTAGCTAAGACTGCGGAAGTGAACTTTATGGCCCTCCTCTCTAGCATCCGCAAGGACTTGGCCCACTGGCGGCCCTTGCCTCTGTCGTGGTTTGGGGGACTGGCTGCTATTAAAATGAATGTACTACCCCGGACCTTATATCTTTTACAAACTCTTTTCTTACAGCCCCCATCGCACTCGCGCCTACACATACAAACCGAGATTGAACGTTTTGTTTGGGGCCCGATCTCTTCCCGGCTGCAGAAGACTCTGCTGCAGCGCCCTAAGAAGGAGGGCGGCCTTGCACTGCCTAACATCACACGCTATTTTCAAGCCTCACTGCTGCGTTACCTCGTGGAATGGAATGGTCCTATGACGGAGAAGTACTGGGTCTTCATGGAAAAGACAATGGCGGGCCACCATATCTGGAGGGAGGCATGGCTGCCTAGGTCAGCACGCCACTGGGGACTATACTCCTTGTCGGTTACCCGCCCCACTCTGCTCGCTTGGGATAAGGTTTCCATGAGGGCTAACCTTACCACTTTCCCCTCTCCGATGACCCCGATCTTCTCAAATCCTGACTTTCCGCCCCGGATGGCTAAAGGGGTCGGCTCGCGATGGATGGAGGGTGGGTGTAAACGTCTGGGACATTTGTTCGACCTTCAGGGTCACAGCTCCCTTCAAACAGCTCCAAGAGGGCTTTCTGCATACACACGTTACATTGGGTGATTGGTACTACAACACGACCCTTGGCTGTTAGACCAATGCTGCCATTCGAGAAGTGGCTCTTCTATAAGAAAGATGACCACAAAACTTATCTCCGAAATATACTCGTTATTCACTCAGGGCGTCAAGAAGGCTTCCACAGCTGGTCAGACGCTGGGAGGCTGAGCTGGGACGCACACTATCAGACAAGGAGTGGGAGGATGTCTTCTATAGGTCCCACCACACCGTGTACTCCATGGGCCACGCTGAAACTGCATTTAAAATTGTATCCTACTGGTACCACACCCCGGCTAGCCAAGTGGAACTCTCAATGTGATGGCCTCTGCTGGCACGGCTGCGGTAGCCCTGGTACCCTTCTTCATTTGCTGTGGAACTGCCCAAAGCTCACAAGATATTGGGAGAGAATACTTGACGACATTGATAGGGTCTTCGACACCACCATTCCCAGGCTCCCTGCTTATACACTCTTGGGGTTGCCTAATGTGCTGACCTTCCCCATGCGCTCTACCAGAGGTAGGCAGATGGCGCTAGCACTGAATGCCGCACACCGGGTGCTTCTGGCGGGGTGGAAATCTGACAGGTTCCCGGAGCATATACGGAATGGCTGCATCAATTGTGGTATCTTTTAGGTATGGAGAGGCGGTCTATGGCTACCCTTGGGAATAAATCAGACTACGCCAAGATTTGGGCTCCCTTTATTTCCATTCTATCCAATGATTTCCGGGAACTGTCCCGTCTCAACTATATCTGGATTCTGAAATTGATTCTCGAGGATCACGCGGATGCATAGCGCAATCTATCTCCAATGGGCTCCCTGACTCTCTATCTATGGCATTGTGGATTATCGCATCTAATAGTATCTGTAAGCTGGAATACATTTCTTTTGTTTCTTGCTCACTGGAGAGGGGTGGGGGTGTTGTTTTTTCTTATTGTTCTTTTGTTCCCTTTTTCAAAAGCAGACCCATTAGCAATTAGTTGTCTGTACCAGGCTTTTGGATTGTTGCTACTCGCAACCCCGCAGCACATTGGACTTTGCTACTATCCACTTGTTGAGGAGTTAGGCCTGCCTGTATCTCTCCTTCACAAACGCGGCCAGCCCAGACTGGGTTGAAGGTGACATGCTGTATTAATTACTTGACTGGGTGAGCCTTTATTCCACTGTCCCGCCCTCCCGGTCTGAATGTGCAGTAGCGGACCCGCAGGGCTGCAGGCGATGCTGTAATCTGTAATGTATTTTAATGCGAAGTGTTCTGCTAATAAAAACTGATTACTAAATGCAATGCCTTTTTGAAGCTAGCGGGCGGAAAATTGTGCTGTCAATCAATATAAGAACTCAATGGCAGGTAGGGGCACATATCATTGCCCCAGTCACCATAGGATTCAGGTTCACACCGAGAGTCCCCTAGGAGTCAGTGTGCGATTCAATACATGTTCATATTAGGTTGTGTTTAGCCATTTAATCCAGGACTCCCAGGTTGCATGCACCTAATCTCCTTATGTGTGCTGTTCACTGCGCACCTCTACCTCCAGTGCCAGCCGATCACCACTCAATCGATTGCCCCCTGCAAAGTCCCAAATGAGGGGACCGCTCCGCATGCGTCGCAGAGGGAGCTCTCGGGCCTAGCGGGTCGGCTGACGCTCCAGTACAGGCCCAATGGAGTAGATCAGTTACCGGAGCCACGATGCAATTAAGTATGCGCTGAAATGTGTAGAGCCCCAGGGCTTACAAAGATACAAATTGGGCTGATGTTCAACAGCAGGCCTCAACGGTGACCAGGCATGCTCCCCAGCAGTGGTTCAGTTCTTATAATAGCAGACGTGGTCCACGCTTGGTCTACTCACAGTCCGCCCCTATATTCGGGAACGGCGATGTTGTAGAGCCATGCTGTATCTCCGCTCGGAATATCAAGTTCAGCAGGGGAGATCCTAGCAAGCCCCACAAGGCCCTCTGCTCACAAGAGATCGTCCACGATCGCTGCATGCGTGCTCACCGCTATTCACAATATTTCAAGCATGGCACACGGCCGCAGCGAACAGGCAGGTCCAGGCCCCATAGTTCAGGAATCGCCAGCCCAACAGCACCAGCCGTAACACGTATTGCAGCAAAAAGGCTTGCCATGGAAAGTGGGGTCTTTGGAAGTTGTTTCTTTAGGCTAAAAAATATTACGGAAGTATTAAAGGCTTCAGGGTTGAAAATGATGTCTTCCTACAGTTATCTAAACTGGAGGGTTAACTATGAACGAACTTGAGCAGAAATACAGAACAAGCAACTTAACTTTAGTTATGGATTGCTCAGGTATTATGGCATGTATCAGTTACTCCTCTTTCCATCTCCAAGAAACTAAAGCGTGACACCGGGTCAAATAGCAAGCAAAACCTAGGTCTAAAACCCCTCATTTTCACCATGACCTTAGTAGGATAGTACCACTAAATTAATTGGAAATACCAGCATGTGCTTTATTCTTCACCACACTACTTCCTCTGAGCTGAAATATCCCACTGTCAACACTAACCCTCTCCTCAGTTATGCATCATCACATGTAGGGTACTCCAAATCTTTGAGTGGAAAGTGGGGACGGCTGATTCGTTACAAGGATACGTCAATACTCAGGGTGGAATTAGTTAAGCTCCTTCGCTGTGCCATGGCCTTCACTCTTCAATCGAGTCAGAGCTTTGCTTGCATTGGAGACAAAAAACTGCTAACATTTAAGCAAAATAAGCATTGGCAAATCCAATCAGTCTTAATTTGCCAAATCTTGTTGTTTACCAGAATTGATTGTCCCAATGTGATGGAAGCTAACAGACAGGCATGCATTCCCACTGAGTGCCAAATCAGGATTACTACACAAAAAAGAGGAAGAAAAATAGTGCAGTGACTTCAACAGTGGAAGGAAACACAACCAATTAAAAGCACAGCAAAACCTATATTTGATATTTGTAAAGCACTGCATATACCAGAGGGTGTCTTGGTGCTGGAGTCTGAAAGAATTCTGCACTAACAGAACAAAAGTCAGAATCTAAACAGGGAGCGAAAATAACCACGTTTTTAGATGTTTACTAAAAATGTCAGATTCAACTGGCTTCTGAGGTGCCAGTGGAGCTGGTTCCATAGCGGACAGGTGGAGTAGGTCTCCCCTACCCCACCCCAAGACTCCTTACGAATTTTGGGTACCATCACTGTTCTAGAAGATGCAGATCTAAGATATCTTCTAGGGATATACCAAGAGAATTTTGTCTGTAGATATTCTGGACCTATATTATGCAGTGCTTTGTGTGCCGAGTCGAACTTCGGGATGTTCTTGAGAAGGCGCACCGCAGCATTGTGTACCCTCTGCAGTTTACTTAGAGAGCCTTGCTGCATGCCCATATAAAGGGCATTGCAGTGATCTAAACTCGCCAAGACCAGAGATATAATCACTGATTTTTGCAGATCAAAAGGAATAAAAAACATGATTTTCTTCAGTTTTTTAACATGAAAAAGCAGAAAGATATGAGCTTGTTAGTCTGATTGGTAAAAGATAGATTTGAGTTGAAAACTACCCCTAAATTCCTCACTTTCGATACCGGTATTGGGAGTCTGTGGCCACCATGAGAGGTTCCAGAATGAGGTATCTTTCCCAAAAAGGAGCACCTCAGTTTTTTTCTAAATTAAATTTAAGACAGTGACTACTCATCCAGCTATCTATGGCTAGCATACAGTTGTTAAAACGAAATGCCACTTCTTTCATGCAGCCGGTGATTGACACTATGATTTGAGTGTTATCAGTGTAGGAAATAGTGTGAGAACCAAAGGATCTTATTAGGTCCACATAACTATTAAATAACGTAGGGCTCAATGACGACCATTGCGGAACCTCACAAGGCAAAGAGAAAGGTTCAGAGGTGAAATCTCTAAGTGTAATCGATTGCTCTCTACTTGTAAGAAAAGAGCACAGAAGATCATAAGCCGAACCACAAATCCTTATCTCCAGTAGACGTTGCCTCAGGACAGAACGGCTCACGGTGTCAAAAGCTGCGAATAGGTCCGAAAGGAACAACGCAGCCTTGCCTCCATTGTCCATAAAATAACGCAACTCTTCCATAGCCACTACTAAAGCTGATTCTGTACTGTGTGTTTTTCTAAAGCCAAACTGTGCAGCATCCAGAATTTAAACACCTCAGGGATGGGACAACATAAGAATAGGGAATAAGGTCATTGAATTGAGGAGGCAATTGAAACAGAAAGCCATTCAATCATGAGCAAGGGTCAACCAAAAGCCTACTTTCAGTATATGTTAAAGGGGCTCTCCGGTGTAGAGCTGGGGGAAAGAAACGTTCTCTTTACGAAGCCCTGCATTGCTAATAATCACCAACTAGAAGCATTCTAGTATATTACGTTATTTGATTACATCACCTGAGATTTTGAGAATTTATTGTGACTTCATTCTCTAGATGGCCCGTTAATAGTTTTACAAGTGCTTAAAGTAGTGCCTGTGAGAGAGACTTAAAGCGGTCTGCAGCAATGCTGTAAAACACTAGCATGACTTCTAAGAAACACTTCCTCCAGGACCAAGAAGCATAGTTTGAAAAAATGCTTTTAAGTCATAAATCATGGGAATATTTCGGATAATTGTGAATTGGACTATGATTTAATCCTCATTGGGCTCTTCAAAACCTAACATGAGAACAAGGAACATATTATATATTCTATCATGAAAGGTTGTGAATAAACAATTTGTGAAACATCAACCCATCACAACCTTCTAAATCCTACACAATCAGGTTTCAGAGCATCCTTTTCAACTGAATCCGCTCTCCTCTTTGCAACAGAGACTATACGGAGACGGGTAGATGCCGGTCAGACGGTGGCCTTGGTCCTGTTGGACCTAAGTGCCGCCTTCGACACTGTATCCCATAAACTACTTCAGCGCCTACAGGTGTGAGGACTAGATGGGGTAGCATTACAGTGGATGCAGTCCTTCTTGGAAGATCGTAGTTTCCAAATTGTACAGCACCCTCATCGTTCAAAAATCCTGCCACTCCGTCAAGGGGTCCCACAGGGATCTATCCTGAGTCCCCACCCTTTTTAACCTGTATACTGGTCCTCTGACTGAGATTATGGACAATTACAGGATCTCTATGGTGTCATATGCTTATGACACACAGCTTGTGGTGACTCTGGCGCAAGACTCGGGTGAGTCAGCGTTAGAGTTTTCTTCCTGTCTCAATGATCTGGCCTCATAGATGTCTAACAACTGCCTTCAATTGAATGGTAGCAAGACAGAGGTCATGATCGTTGGAAAATCCCCCTCCATCTGGGGTGCAGCCTGGTGACCCCAGACACTGGGGCCTGTCCCTGCGCCCAAAACAGAGGTAAAGAACCTGGGAGTGTGGCTCGACCCTAAACTCTTGTTTGAGTCTCAAACTAGAAAGTGGCAGGGAGATGCTTTGGCACCCTTAAGATGCTAATTAGACATCCTTCCCGTATCAGCAAGGAAAACCATAGTCCACACTTTGGTGATCTCGCAACTTGACTACGGAAATGTCTTATATCTGGGTGCACCAAAAGACTGTCTGAAACGCCTCCAACGAATTTAAAAAGCAGCGGCACACCTTGTTCTTAATCTACCTAGTCACGCCTAGATGACGAAAGCCCTTGATTCCCTTCATTGGCTGCCAATTGGGAAGAGAATTATTTTCAAAGCCATGTGTTTCTGTCATAGGAGCATACAGGGGAAAGGCCCCAGCTACCTGCAGGACTTTCTCACCCCGCACAGTCCTAGTCGACAGTTAAGATCGACAGGAGAGCATTTACTCAAAATTCCTAGGATAAGAAAGGCAAGGATGGGCACTCGCATTTAACTACTATCATTATTATTATTAATAATATTATTAAAATAATTACTTTGTTTCAGCCTCTAATTGCCCCATAGCATTCTCCTACAGATGTACACTCTTCTTCCCCTACATCGTCGGGAAAGAAGTGTACATGGGGCAATTAGGACCCTATTTTGGTGTATAAGGAACTCCAGTTCAGGTACTGGTCACCCTAACCTAGTGGTAACATCTGAACCGAATTGGTAAGATAGGAGCCCTATTTTCGTCCCGATGAATGGCACGGACCCACTTGGGCCACTGGCAGAAACATATCGACGATAAAGGTGGTGATGGGGTAATAGTTCCTCCAATCCACACATTTTCTTTTTTAACACCAAGTAGTACCCAGCAAATAAATGTATTAGGGTTATTACATTGGCTTTAAAATCACTTATTCACAGGTCCCAAGGTGTAGGCCCGCTCTCTATCAAACGTGGTTTTTAGAGAGTGAGAACTGGCAAAGATGAAGCAGGACACGTGGTGGTGTGTGAGGACAGTCCTTTACATTTTTGAGATGCTCAGCACTTTACTGATTTAGTGCTTTGTAAGGATGTGGTTACATTTTATAACAATTTTTTTTCAGGGTAGCTTCTTTTCTGTGTGCATGATAGGTTTGGAGGCCAGCTCACCCTGAACACCCCGTAGCCTCTAGTTCCCTCCCTTGGATAATACCAAGTGTTTTTATGTTGATAAAAAAATGTATGCTCCAGAGGAGAGGTAAGCACCAGAGAAGAAAAGCAATTGAATAAGATGCAAGCTGACTCGAGGGGGCTGAGATGTACCAACCTGAGGTGGGGAACCTGTCCGCAGGGCCCAGGACACTTTCTAGGAAGGGCAGCACTGTCTCTAGTGGGGGCTTATCCGAAGTGGAGTTAGCAGACCGGAGAGAGAAGAGACAGCTCACATGGGACTTAGCAAGGCTGGAAAAGGAGAAAGAGGAGCAAAGGATGGCCCATGAATTGCGACTGAAAGAAATAGATCTTCAGATTCTGAGAATCGGGGCACAACCTGTTCCTAATGGTGGCAGCCAAAACCAAGAGTCCACCAGGGAATCCAAACCTTACCTGCCAAAGGACATTGTAGCGAGCTATGGGGCGGGTGACGACATCGCCAAGTGGCTCGCAGCCTATGAGGTCTCATTGAGGGCCCATGGGGTTCCAGTGAAGTATTGGGGAGGGGGATTGTACAAATACATGCCTCCAGCTGGTAGGGATGCTTTATTGGCCCTCGAAGAGGATGAGCAAACCCACTACCCCACCATGAAACTGGCGCTCATCAGGAAGTTTGGACTAACTCCGGAAAAGTACAGACAGAAGTTCAGGGGTAGTCACAAACTGGGCACACAGAATTGGGTGGACTTTCTGGACTATGCAAAGAAGGCACTGGAAGGTTGGATTCAGGGCAGTGAAGTAAGGAACTACGAGGAGCTGTTTGACCTAGTATTGAAGGAACACCTACTCGAGAAATGTTTCCCTGAACTGCGGCAACACCTGGTGGATAGCAAGCTGACCAGTCCCCGGAAGCTTGCTGAGGAGGCGGACATTTGGGCTAGTACCCGGGTGTCCACAAGGGGGACTGGAGGGGATACTCAAAAGGCCGGACAGGGCGCCCCCCAGAAGAAAGAGGGAGGGGAAAAGAAAAAGGAGTTCTCCAAAGGCCCCCAAAATAACTTCCAAGGGAAGGGAACAGGATTCACCTCTAAGGCTAACCCACC
Organism: Triturus cristatus; assembly: GCF_964204655.1. Taxonomy (NCBI): domain Eukaryota; kingdom Metazoa; phylum Chordata; class Amphibia; order Caudata; family Salamandridae; genus Triturus; species Triturus cristatus. Next base: position 1,633,496,123 of record NC_140589.1, on the reverse strand, counting down.
CAGAAACCCTAATCCTGGCCAGAGTCAGCAGCCAAGGGTTGTCCATTGCTACGAATGCGGTGGCGTTGGACACTATAAAGGAGATCCGAAGTGTCAGAAACGATCACCCCCTCCCACTGGAGGAAAGCCCCCCGGAGTAGCTAGTGTAGTGCTCGGGGAGGAGATGCCCTTAACTAAGGGAAGGGAGTGGGCGGGTGTCACTTTAGTGTCCCTGGGAGAACGGGAGATGGTTCCCAAGATCCAGGTGCCCGCAAATACCGCAAAGTATGGGCAGTGGATCACCATCAACGGCCAAAGAGGGGAGGCTCTGAGAGACACAGGAGCCAGTATGACTATGGTACGTAGCCAACTGGTGTCTCCAGAGCAAGTCATTCCCGATGTACTCCACCCAGCCGCGATGGCTGACGGCAGAACCGGCCACTATCCCGTGGCTGAGGTTCCCTTTGAATGGGGGGGGGTTGCAGGTTCACTTCGAGTTGCCGTAAGCCCTGCCGTGCCAGTCGATTGTCTGCTGGGCAATGACATGGAGCACAACGCTTGGAAGGAGGTGGAATACCGGACTCACACCGAGATGCTGGGTACACCTGACTGGGCCTGTGTTAGCACAAGGTCCGTGACTACCCGAAGAGGGAGTTCATTCCGGCTGGAGCCTGGAACAAAGGCCCAGCCAGCTGCCAGTCAAGGGAAGAACCGAGGACAGGAGGAGCCTGCCTCGGCGTCTCCACCCCGTAGGACGGATAGGCCACCGGAGGTGGTGGACCAGGAGTCTGCGGAGGGGGACGTTACCAACCTGGAGGACCTACCCATCCCGGCCGAGTGGCACATGGAGGGAGGCCCGTCCAGGGAGGAATTCTGCCAGGGCCAGAGGGAGTGCCCTACCCTTGAGGGGCTGAGGCGACAGGCCGAAGCCCAGGCAGCAGGGAACGTTGAAGGGAACTACAGTGTTTACTGGGAGGATGGCCTCCTCTACAGTGAACCCAAGGCACCCCTACATGGATCGTCACGAGCCTTGGTAGTCCCTCAACGTTATCGAGCCTTCCTTTTAGAGTTGGCTCACGAGATACCATTGGCAGGACACCTGGGGCAAGACAAGACCTTCGCCCGTCTTGTCCCACACTTTTATTGGCCTCAGATGAAAGTGTCGTCCGATACCTACTGCCGGACATGTGTGTCTTGCCAAGCCAGTGGGAAAACAGGGGTGAAGCTGAAAGCTCCCCTGGAACCACTTCCTGTCGTTAGCACCCCCTTTGAAAGGGTGGGCATCGACATTGTGGGACCCTTAGATCCGCCAACTACAGCTGGTCACAGGTTTATCCTGGTTCTGGTGGATCATGCCACACGGTACCCAGAGGCAATACCTCTGAGGACCATAACAGCACCTGTTGTGGCTAGGGCCCTGATGGGAATCTTTACCCGAGTGGGTTTTCCCAAGGAAGTTGTGTCCGACAGGGGGACCAACTTCATGTCAGCGTATATGCGGGCGATGTGGAAGGAGTGTGGAGTGACATACCGGTTCACCACTCCTTACCACCCCCAGACCAATGGTCTGGTGGAGAGGTTTAATAAAACCTTGAAAGGCATGATCAGAAGTCTGCCTGAAAGCCTGCGGAGGAAATGGGACGTCCTCCTACCCTGTTTACTCTTTTCTTACAGGGAAGTGCCACAGAAGGGAGTGGGCTTCAGCCCCTTCGAGCTTCTGTATGGGCACCCTGTACGTGGACCTCTTAACCTGGTGAGAGACGGATGGGAAAGAACTCCCAGAAAGCTCCCCCAGGATGTGGTGAGCTACATGCTGGCCTTCCGGAGCCAAATGGCTAAGTTGTGGAAGCAAGCTTCTGACAACTTGGAAGCCAGCCAAGCAGTGATGAAGGCCTGGTATGACCACAACGCTCACCCGGTGGAATTGGAGCCTGGCCAGAAGGTGTGGGTGATCGAACCTGGAGAGCTTAGTGCCCTCCAGGATCGCTGGTCAGGACCCTTTGAGGTGTTGGAGAAGAAGGGTAAGGCTACCTACTTGGTGGACCTGAAGACCCCTCGTCAGCCCCTGCGGGTGCTGCATGCCAACCGCCTCAAACCCCACCACGAGAGGCCCGAAGTCATCTTGATGATGGTGACTGACGGAGGAGAGGACGTGGAAAGCGAGCCTCTCCCTGATCTGTTTGCGTCTCAGGAGAAGGATGGGTCGGTGGAGGGAGTGATTCTCTCCCCATCTCTAACTCCTGAACAGCAGGAGGACTGTCGCCAGGTCCTGGGGCAGTACTCTTCGTTGTTCTCCCTTGTCCCGGGTAGGACTCACCTGTGCGTCCATGACGTGGACACAGGAGACAGCCCACCTGTGAAGTCCAAGATCTACCGGATGTCAGACAAGGTGAAGGCCAGCATTCATAGGGAAGTCACTAAGATGCTGGAGCTAGGAGTGATTGAACCTTCTAGCAGCCCCTGGTCTAGTCCGGTGGTGTTGGTACCGAAAGCTGCACCACCGGGTGCCCAACCAGAACTGAGGTTCTGTGTGGACTACCGGGGACTGAATTCAGTGACAAAAACTGATGCTCATCCGATCCCTAGGGCGGATGAATTGATTGACCGGCTGGGAGCTGCCCAATATCTAAGTACCTTTGACCTTACTTCAGGGTACTGGCAGATCTCTTTGACTAATGGAGCAAGGGAAAGGTCAGCCTTCTCCACACCCAATGGCCACTACCAGTTCTGTGTGATGCCCTTTGGGCTCAAGAACGCACCTGCCACGTTTCAGCGCCTGGTAAACCAGATCCTCACCGGAATGGAGAGTTTCTCTGCTGCATATCTGGATGACATAGCCATCTTCAGTAACAGCTGGGAGGATCACTTGCAGCACCTGCAAGCTGTTCTCCAGGCCCTGAGACAAGCTGGGTTGACGATCAAGGCCAGCAAGTGCCAGATCGGGCAGGGGTCGGTAGTGTACCTTGGACACTTGGTGGGTAGGGGAACGGTGCAGCCCCTCCAGGCGAAGATCGAGGCCATCATGGCCTGGGAACCCCCCAAGACACAGACTGAGGTCCGAGCATTTTTGGGCCTCACGGGATACTATCGCCGCTTCGTGAAGGGGTACGGTACCATCGTAGCCCCTCTCACGGAGCTCACGTCCAAGAAACAACCTCGACGGGTAGTCTGGACGGAGGCTTGTCAGCAAGCCTTTGAGAAATTGAAGAAAGCCATGTGCGAGGCCCCGGTCTTAAGGGCCCCAGACTTTTCCAAGAAGTTCATTGTCCAGACAGATGCATCAGAACATGGCATTGGGGCAGTGTTATCGCAACTCAACGAAGAGGGTCTGGATCAACCCGTGGTCTTCCTATCCAGGAGACTACTTCCCAGGGAACAGAAGTGGAGTGCAATAGAGCGTGAAGCCTTTGCAGTGGTATGGGCTCTGAAGAAGTTGCGGCCATACCTGTTTGGCTCGCACTTCCTGGTTCAGACCGACCACAGACCCCTTCGTTGGCTGATGCAAATGAAGGGGGAGAATCCCAAGTTGTTGAGGTGGTCTATTTCCCTACAGGGGATGGACTTTCAGGTGGAACATCGGCCTGGAGTGGACCACGCCAATGCAGACGGTCTCTCAAGGTATTTCCGCCTTAGTGATGAGAACTCCCAAGGGGTTGGGTAGCTCTCCCCACTTTCAGCTGGGGGGGACGCGTGTTAGACCTGTCCGCCCTTTGGGTGGTCCCTCCTCATCATTATTTATTTTGTCCCACTTTTGCCTCAAACCCTGTTTGACTTTTTCCTTTTTTGGGAACCACCAGACTTTTTCGTGTTGCTACAGATTCAGGGAGCCATTTTAGCTACCCCTGAAACTTCTGTCTGAGGGCCTGAAGCACAAAATGGTGGCCTCCTATGACATCACCAGCATCCACTGGAACCTACCAGCACCTTCCAGAACCTTCCATGAGATTCCAGAACTGTGTGACAGTTGGAAACCGTTTAGAATGTTGGGAGGATAAGAGAGGCAGTTGGCAGTTGGAGCTGGCAGTTGGCACCTGACTGGTGAAGAGAGAGGAGCACAACAGTGAAGGAGTGAAGCAGCAGGGGTGGAAACTTGTGCCTGGAGTGGGGTCCATAAACCCACCCTTGATACTTGTCCCTACTGATGGATCCCAGCCTATAGCCCTGTGTGGGAAGAAGACAGAAGAACACCATCCTAAGGACCTGGACAGCAGGAACAGGCCTTAGAACCAGGAAAGCAGCAAGATTCTGACCTGAGAACTGGTTTCCCTGGAGCCTGGCGTCGAGTAGCCGAAGACCTGGAGCCCGAGGTGGAGAAGCGGCGCTGACTGAGGTAGCAGACGTCGTACCCGGAGCCGCCTGAGGTCGTAAGAGGGCGCCGGCGGAGGTCGAGAGGAATACCAAGGGTCGAGAAGGAGGTGAACCGAGGTCGAGTGAGCGGCGTCATCGGAAGGGTGAAGTCCGCCCTCCGGAGTCGTCGGAGACCGAGGTAGAGGAGCACCGGAGGTCGGGAGTGAGGATCGCACTCCGGAGTCGCCCGGAACCTGTGAGGAAGAGCACCGGAGGTCGGGGGTGAGGATCGCACCCCGGAGTCGCCGGAAGTCGACAGCGAGGCCAGGCCGGCCGACGTCATCGGAGCCGAGAGCGCCATCGGACCGGAGCCGCCCGAAGTAGACATCGTGAAGAGACTGCCCGACGCCGTCGAATCGGAGGTCGAGATCGAACCGAGGCCACCGACATCGGACCGGAACCGCCTACCGGCGTCGACAAAGAATTGACACTGTGCCGAGGCCGCCGAGACCGAACCGGAACCGCCTCACGGCGTCGACACGACTCCAGCGGCGTCGGAACATCAGAAAAAGGGCAGTAAGTGGAGTAGAGGGCGCCTAAGGCCCTGTGGAGACCTGAGAGACTGCTCTAAGGGGCTAGGGAGGTGCTGAAACCCACCTGACTGTGCCTGGGGTGAACTGGGACTAACCTAGAGAGGTTGTGTGGAGAGAGAAAGCCAGGGCACTGGTATACCCCCCTTGGATCTACCTCAGATTAGGCCTCAGCCTTGTCCCGGCCAGGGAGTAGCCCCCCCCTCAAGCCTTCCACAACCCTACAAGCTGTGCCTGGGCCAAATCAGCCCATAAGAATTGAAGTGTCATCTGAGTATATGAGGGTTGCTGTATACTTTTAATAATTTATTGGGGATACTGTATTTATTGAGTTTTTACCTATTTATTGCTGCACTATATTTATAGGTCCACAGGACTTGTTGGTGTACAATATTTATTGGTACAGTATTTACTGCCTCAAGGTATTTAATTGTCTGTATATATTGCACTTGTATTTATGCCCTGTTATTTATGATCACCCCTATTTATTTCATCAAGCAGCCAATATTTATTTGACCTGCACTAATTGAAACTTGTATATTGTGATTGACTTATTTATTTTTCCAATCAGCAACTAAGAGAAAAAGATAAAGAAGAATATTTTCATAATTTTTACGGTGTAGAGTCGTTTTTGGAACGGATGCACGCATGGTTATTGTATGGGTATATTGTATGCTTAGCACTGCGCCTGTTTCCTGACCACTCGAGCCAAGCTACCCCATTGTGTCGGGAAGGCCCTCCACCACCCTTTCAGAGTGGGAGTGTGGTTTTCCAACAGTTTTTATGTTGATAAAAAAATGTATGCTCCAGAGGAGAGGTAAGCACCAGAGAAGAAAAGCAATTGAATAAGATGCAAGCTGACTCAAAGACTTATAAAAATTAGAAGCAATGGGCTGACCTGAAGCACACTATAAATATGGTTAATATCCACAATAGGCTTTTGACAATGGACAGCTAAAAATTGAAGATTTATTTTGTAATCTTGGGCAACATATATAGTACTGCATATGTACATAAAAACAAAAACATGTTTATACAGAACATAGTTAAGTAGCTCATACTGCTCTGGCATGGCTAGCCGCCTAAGATGGCGGTCGACTCCTGGTAGAGCTCCGGTGCCTGCGGGGGGCTTTAATTCCTGGTGCCGCCTTCCCCGACCACCTGTCGACCGGAGAACCCAACGCCTGATGTCCTGGAGTCCCCCGCACCGCTGGATGCCCTGCAGGCCCATCCGGAACGAGGCATGGGGCAGTGGTGAGCCCGGCCCAACTTGTTGCGGTGATCGCGCTGAAGCCGGGACCTGTGCTGTAGAGCAGGTCCGAGCGCGGTGCAAGCGGCCCAGGGCGCTGAGAGGCGGGGCTCCCGCTCGCTGCTGGCCACAATCGGGAGCATCGGAGAAACGGGCACACACTGCAATGAACAGCCCGCTCAGCCACATGAAAGGATTGCGGGCGGCCTGACGGGCCTAGGCCGTGTGTACCGGGAGGCAGCTACGGAGGGCCACGCTGTCGCGGGGAGGCCCGGCGGCAACTGACAACGTGCAGCCTTCCCCGGGAGGTCCTACGAGAGATAGGCGGTGAGTGGCGAGGATTATTACGGTGTGCCTACTGCCTAACTGTGAGGCTGGTGCGCGCAGCTGGACTTCCCCTCCCCCCGTGACTCCCCCAGCACGATTTGGAGCCTGGAGGGGCCCTGCTGTATTGGACATAGGGGGTTGATTCCTTCTGAGGGCCAGGGCATGTCATGGACCATGCCCAATGGGCACTGAACAACTATCTGCCCTGATACAGTCCCACTCATACAGCGACGCGGCTTTCTCCCTCACGTGCGCACCCAAAGGTGGGGCCTCCATTGCCCATTCCGGGTTCCCCTGCCGGCCAGGGCATGTAGTGGAATCACTGCCGGGGCCAGCGGGGCTGGGCCGGAGGGGAAGGGGGATGGCACCATCACTAAACAGCCTATCCTGGCCAGCCCGCCGTCCACGTGAGACCCTGTGACCTACGCCGGCCAGCTGGTTCTTCCTAACGCAAACCTGATCCTTTGGCCTGTCGAGTCATGTGGCCGGCAGAAGGGTGTCATCACTGACTCATATCCAAGACCATCCCAGCCAATAGATCCTCCCACCCCTTCTTTACAAACGGCGTAATATGGACAGGGTCATGCACCCGTAACCCACCTAAGGGTAGCCTGGACCTCTCCTCCCGACCACACGGAGCTCCAGGAATAGTAATTTCTGGCGCCAACGGAGTAGGGATCACATTACCCTACCACAGTGATCTCACGTCATGGGCCGAACGAAGGCGAAGTTGCAGGATGGCCGACGAGAGGCGGGGCCCCCCCCTGCCAGGGCCGACCCCTCCGGTCAGTGGGACGAGGCCATCTCCCCGGATCCGTCTGGGGCCGCTCCAGACAAACTGGATCTAATCCTGAAGGAAATCTGTGATTCCAGGGCGGAATTTGCGACGCAGCTCGGTACACTTACAACCTGCCTTATGCTACTCAGGGCGGACCACGGAAAACTAGCAGACACCATCAAGGACCATGGACAATCCCTCAAGGACCTGGACCCTCGAGTGACCACGAATTCCACCGCGATACGGCAGCTGCAGCAACAAGTGTCAGGCCTTCTGGACAGGGTGGAGGATGCGGAGGGCAGAAACAGGCGCAACAACATCCGCGTAATCGACTTACCAGAACGCAGTGAGGGTAACAAGGCAACGGACTTTATGGAGGCATGGTTCCGGGACTATGTAGCACCGGAGGGGCTCCCCCCGTACTTCTGTGTCGAACGGGCCCATAGAATACCAACTGGGCCGCCCAAACCAGGTGCGCCACCCCGCCCATTGATAGTGAAAATCCTGAATTATAGGGACCGGGACGTACTGCTACAGAAAGCGAGGGAAAAATCCTTAATTCAGTTTGGAAATCATCGCATCTCATTATACCCAGACTACACTATCATGGTCCAGAGACGGCGAGCGTCCTATTAGGCGGTGAAGAAAAAACTGCAAAAAGCGCAACTCAAATACGCACTACTCTACCCTGCCTGGCTCAAAGTCATCTATGACAAAAAAAACTCACTTCTTCGAGAGCCCTGCAGACGCCGAGGAATGGATAGAAGTTATGTGCACAGGGTCTAGCCAACTCAGCCATTTGGATTCATCATCACAGGGCTCGGGTAAACCCCCGATCCCTCAGAAATCAGACTCTTGCAGACCCCAGACACACACCCAGGAGAACAGTGGAATGGGTCCATCGCGCGAACAACAACGTCGTGACCGGGAGGGGGCTCTGGCCGCTGCTGGGGCTTTCCGCAAGGACTCCATTAAAACCACTACAGACTCTGAGGACAGTACCCTGAATTCGGATTTTGAACAAAGTATTATCCTTTTTCCTACAATCACCTCCAGGGCGGCAGATGACAATCGATAATTAATAGCCGAAGGACCCGCTTGTCGAGTGTAGAACTTTTCTGAACCATGGATCGGCAAGTGAAATGCAGAGGACATGGAAGCTAACTCCTTTTTTGTATTCCTGCACTTGCTCTCTGTTATTTGTTATCTCGTAATAACCTACATAATAATGCTGGAGGTTGAACATTGTTGCTTAGATGGAATATTCAGATTTATTTTTCCCTGCAGACACAGGGGAAGTGGGTTGCGGGGACTCCAGTTCTAGTTCTTGCTTTTGTACATGTATGTTTTATTATGGCGGTACCACAGTCTCTGTTCTGTCTATTCATAAACCCCCCCCCCCCCCCCCCCCCCTGCTGGCCCCGTGGAGCCACCAGGTAACCGACATTACCGTAGATATGGACATGATCAAGGGCGGCAGCCCCCCTACAAGCGTACGCACTGTTATTTGTTATGGAATTATTGTACGTTTTTGTTGGGCCCTGCGTAGTTCAGACACGGTGTCGGGTTTTGTTGTAGTTCATGGGGAAAGGGACTCCTGGTCGAAACTGGTTTGCAGGCTCTACATACATGGGAGCTTCTCTTTACACATAGTATCATGCCAACTACCACCTTAGGGTCTTATAATCTAGTCACATGGAACGTAAGTGGGTTGGGGGCAATACAGAAGAGACATTGAATACATGCTTATCTTCTCCAGCGTATAGCACACTGTTTTTACAGGAATCCCACTTAACAGAATCGGAAACGGTAAAAACACGCAAAAAATGGCGGGGACATGTATACTCCACTAACTACGCGGCGTTCGCAAGGGGAGCGGCTAACTGGGTGCGTCATGGGGTCCCATTTCTGGAATTGGAACGTCGGGTTGATGACCAAGGGAGGTACATATTATTGAAGGGCATGCTAGATGCTGATAATCCTGGGTAGTGTGTACGCCCCTAACTTTGAACAGGATCGTTTCCTATGCCGCCTGGGTACTGCACTGGCGGACTGGGATGGTATCCCCGGGGTGCTGGGGAGAGATTGGAATGCTGTGTTGGATGTTACCCTAGATAGATCTCACCCCCCCCCCTCCTCCTAAACTGCACAAATACTACTAAGTTGTCTGCACTATTTGCTAACTGGGTGGATGACTGGACACTTGCGGACGTATGGAGATGTCTATATCCTACTCACAAGGAGTATTCATTCTTCTCCCCAGTGCATGGTCTCCACACTAGAACTGATAGATTTCTCTGCTCTCGATCCATTATCACACAGGTCTGCCAAGCCACTAACCTAGCTAAAATCTTCTCAGACCACAACGACCTAGAGCTTACACTAAACTGGGGTACTGTGCCTACTCCAGTGCCCACTTGGAAGTTACATCCACAGCCATTAGAGGACGCTCCTTTCCAGACAACCCCTCTCTACCACTATTACTAATTATCTAGCCAAAAATTGGAACACAGCCTCTTCTAACTTAATCGAATGGGATGTGCTCAAGGTGGTAGTACGGGGGGCATCGATAGGACAATTAGTGGGGACTCGCCAGGAAACGCACCAACGATTACATGGAGATGAGCAACGGATGACTATATTGGAACAGGAAGCGGCGACTGACCCTGATAAACAAACTGAACTACAGACCGCCCGTATCGAACACGTTGAAACACTAGAAACACTATGTGTAATTGATCAGAGGGCATTCCTTCAACGTAAACACACAGAAGTAGACAGGTCTGGTACACTTCTAGCCCGCATAGTTCGGGATAGGCCCGACCCACCGGTAATAACTAGCATCCGTACAACCCATGGCAATACCGTCCATACCCAGCGGGACATCAACTTACCCTTCCAGGACTACCTTACTAACATAACATAACATAACACGTGTATTTGTAAAGCGCACGTTCACCACTACGGGTATCTTGGCGCTGAATAACAGATGTTTGTTGTTACCCAACTCAATGGTACTCATTTTATCGACCTCAGATGGATGAAAGGCTGAGTGGACCCGCCGGGATTTGAACCTGTGACCATGAGGTCGAAAACAGGCCCCTGCAGCAGACGCATTAGTCCACTGAGCCACCAGACCCGGCTACTACATTATATGCTACGCCCCTACCTGTCGAAAACTCCTCTATTGCAGAATTCTTGCGGGATTTTCCCATGCCGGAACTTCCCGAAGAGATACGAGCGGGAATAGATGGTCCCATAACGCAACAAGAAATAAGAGTTGCGATAAAAAGGTATAAATCGCAATAAAACACCTGGGATTGACGGGCTACCGATTGAATTTTACCACACGTATTCAGAGGTATTGGTGCCCGCACTAGAAGCAGTATATAAAGCAGCCTTCGCGGAAGGCCGCTTACCACACTCCACCATGCAAGCATTGGTCATATCCTTATCCAAACCAGGACGTGACAGCCTAGATCTCCATAATTATAGGCCCCTCTCCTTACTAGCGACGGAGTATAACATCTTAAGTAAGGCTCTTGCCAATCGTATACAGCCCTCCCTCAATACGCTCATACATAGCGATCAGAGCGGGTTCCTGCCGAATCGTAGTACGTCTCTCAACACCAGGCGTCTGCATGATATAATGGAGGCCACTCCGCATGCTCATCAGTAGGCGGGTTGCATAGCCCTAGACCTCCGTCAGGCCTTTGATTCTCTTTCCTGGGAATTTATGTTCCCAACCCTTCAAAGATTTTGATTCCCAGACACATACCTTAAATGGGTACGCCTTCTCTATACGGCTCCTACTGCCCGGGCCCGCACGGGTCGCTACATCTCTAATCAATACACTATTCACAAGGGCACACGACAGGGATGTCCGTTATCGCCATTATTATTTGTTCTCGCACTGGAACATTTAGTGATAGCACTCAGAAGGTCAGCAGACCGACTTGGTATAACAATTGATGGAGTGTCCCACCTGACCTCCATCTACGCGGACTACATCCTGTTGTATTTACGTGACCTGTCGGCCGAGAATGCTCCCTTACCTGACATTTTCGACACCTTCGAGCGCCTCTCAGGTCTGGCTATAAACCCGGGGAAATCTGTGGCCTTCTTTTTCAGGGATAGACCATGTCCGGATACCCTGCGCTTTGGCGACTATACCTTGCCAGTGGCACCCACCACCCTTAAATACTTAGGTATCCAAGTCTATAGAACACAGGTGGATCAGAGAGAAGGTAATATCACGCGAGCCATAACGGGGCTCCAGGCTAGTGTGGCCTTCTGGTCCTCCCTACCGCTCTCAGTAATGGGGCGGGTTGCCATCTCTAAGATGGTGATGCTCCCTCGCCTATTATACTACTTTGTGAACCTACCGGTCATAATCCCACAGTCTACCTTTAATACATTAAACACCTTATCGGTGGATCTTATCTGGGGCAAAGGTCGCGACGTATCAGCCTGCGGAAACTTCAACTCGAGAGCGGAGGTGGGGGCCTGGGAGTTCCCGACTTCTGTGCCTACTATTATGCTAGTCAGCTCCAGTGGCTATCTTATTGGACCGCAAGGAGACACCTACAGGAAATCGGGTACTCATCGGGGGAGATAGACCCGGGGGGTGCTACACTCCCTGCTTCTGCCCAAGGTTAAGATCCCCTCGGATAGTCCCCCCTTTTGACTACCGCCTTACAATGCTGGAAGAAGGCATTGACATACACCTCCATGGCGACTCCTTACTCGCCGAACAGCCCTCTTTTAGGTATCCCCACACCACAGGGTAGGCTCGCGAAGACCAGTATACAGGATTGGATGGAGGCCGGAGTGGAGGACATTGGAGCGTTCTTTACTGACGGACACTTGATGGACCACGACAATTTTTTACAGACCACAGGCGCATCGCCACGATTATATTTATTGCACGCCACTATATCTCACTACATAAAGAACACATGGGCACCACAGTGCAGTGAACCCCCACAGCACAACCTAGTACATCTTTTATATCACATGGGGAAGGGGGGACATTTGGTTCATTGGTTATACACAGGTATACGGACGCACGCTGCAATCACGCTTACTTCACTTAGAGAGCAATGGTCTGGGGACTCTACCACAGAGATTACCGATAAGGCTTGGCAGTGCATGCTAGAACACCCCAAAAGAGTTTCCCGTAATGCCAAACTAAAATTCATCCAGACCATGATCTTACATCGGGCATATTTCACCCCCAAACGGATCAATCTATGTTTCCTGACGCCTCACACAGTTGCCCCCGCTGTAAAGGAGATGAGGCGGACTTTCTCCATATGCTGTGGTCTTGCCCACACCTTCGGAACTACTGTGAGGGACTTCGTCAAGCCCTAGGTGAAACCACACAAACCCTTATATCAGATGACGCCCTGAACGGTCTTATGGGGCTCCGCAAACGCTCAAGAGTCCAGAAAGTACGACTGAGATTCACAGACCTAGCCCTCATTTTAGCAGTAAGAACCCTCACTATGAGGTGGAAGTACCCCAGGTGTCCAGCGTTATCCAGTTGGCAAGATGACATGATACAATGGGGAAAGGCAGAAGGGGCGGCACTTCGGAGGAGGAGAAGAGGCTTCGGAAGCAGCCCATCTCAATGGACTGGGAGGCAATGTTAGACAAGTTCGAATCACTTGACTTACACTACCCCCTCCAGGTACTCAAGTTTTGTAGGCACTTAGAGCGAATAGGCGCCTATCCCCTAGTAGGCCTTAAGATTGTGACCCCTACATTGCATTGCATGATCATCGCGTATCAGTTTGTGCTACCCAGTTAGTACTCTCCTTTGAGGTCCTACTGGACATAGTAAATACTGAACGACCAGGAGTGGGAGGGATGGGATGGTTAGGGTGGGAAGGGACATAGATGAATTTGTTATTTATGTTAACTGGAAAAAGTAATAACACTATGCTACTCATTTATTTGCCATTATTGCAGTGGGCAGCTATACGAGAGGTCACCAGACCTTATTAATTTCCCATTTTCAGCCTAATGGAGGGAGAGGGGAAAGATGGTAATTTTGTGAAGTATTTATGCTGTATCCATTGTAAGAGGGAAATTACTGTCTCTATGTAAATTGTCATTGCATTGGATTTGATATAATGGTCTTTAAATAAAGTATGTTACAAAAAAAAAAGTAGCTCATACTCATGCATGCATCATTCAACCTCCAGTGTAACCTATTTTAATATTTCTTATACATAGCTCTGGAAATAGGTCTGGAAAGCAAAATCAGACTATCTTTGTTGGCTATATTCAATACACATTCAAATCCTGCATCTAAGCCTCTATTAGGGAAGAATTTTCACATTCCACATAAACACCGGCACTTAATCATACAAAGCCCATCACACCATTTTGGACCACCTCTCACATACACACTCACAGCATAAATCACCTTCACACAACACTTTAATCATACATCATTAAGCACACCAATGCAAAAGCACACCGTATTAGACTAACAATCCAACATATACCCTCACCCTCACACTTTATTACATAAACACGTACACCATCACAGAAACAAACACACACCATATAACACACGTTATTAGCACTAACAATTCACATCACCTCACTGAAACCATGACAGCAGTAGACACACATCACACAAGTACATGTGGATGAAAGACATCCTCATGACAAGTACAGCATATAACATCTGGCAACCATAATAAACAGACACATAAACAGTTATACATGATTGCACTGCTGCTGGCTATGCTGTTACTGTTCTTTGTAAGTGATGTGGTTCAAATAAGGCCAGTACCTACCCGGAGGGTGTGGAGCAGCTCCTCCCCATTTTGGCACTGGCGGGGGCCTGGCAGGGCTGCTAGTGGTTTTGTGGCCTGATGCACCCTGGGTGGTTGGGACATTGACTCATATGAAGTGGTTGCCCATATGTGGGCTTGTTCCTGGATCAGAGCACCGTGGAGTCTGTAAGATAGGTGAGAGATGCAGCCAATAAGGGTGTCTGGACCAGATACCTTCGGAAGGGAAGCGAATGTCGAGAACCTTCCCCACCCCTCTCATACACGTTGCCCACCTTTATTGCAGAACCTTACCAACCCTTTCACCTTAGCCCACCTCAACTGGGATGGACCTTAATAAGGCATCTAGGAGCACAAATCCTGATGGAGGGAGCCTTCTCAAACCAATGTGTCTTAAGGCCCTCTTCTTGCCAGGGCCTAAGCATCCTCCCACCTGGGTGCCCTTTGCCTCCTGATCTGTTGTTGGAGGTAGTGGCAACAGACAAAGTGCACATGCTCTTGAATTCAATCAACCCCTGTCCTCTGGGCCCTTTCGCCTATGGAGGAAGGGTAAGTAACTGGTGGAACCCTCCCTTCCAATTCTCATTGCTTCTCCCCTGCGGGGAAATGCTTGCCCCAATACCCCTCCCCCGGTACTGTTCACCATGATTGGGGTGTTTTGATGCTGAAGAGAGCATGGGCACTGGAAATAGACACCTATAATGACTTTGGTGACAGACCCCCCCCCCCCCCACACACCACTGCGCAGTCGATAGCCGCTGGCTGTCCTTCGCGCAGCCTTTGTTGTTGACAAGATACTGCTTTGTACAGTGAGGAGGTACTCATAAAAGAGAGCATGCTTATGCTGCTATCACTGACTGCATCCTCTCAAATTCGGAATTCACGGAAAGCGGGGCTGTGGGCTACTGTTTGCAACTTTCTTGCCTTGCCATCAAGTGGCTCACCTCAGACTGGGCTCTCCTCTATCCCCCCACAACCACCTGTGTTCACTGCCCTGACCGTTCCTCAAAGAAAGGAACACTAACAATGGGGAGCCTCAAATCAGCTCAAATGTCTACTCAGTTGTCCACAGGGTTATCTGAACCCAAGGACAATGGATTAACCGGTAGCAGTCACACTGGGATGTCAGAGTGGAGGAACTGATAAACTAGACACTAGCCTGGAAGCGATTGGAATGACAAGGACATCCCTCAAGAAACAATTTGACTCTGTAGCCAAAGACAGGAGTCTTTTACGGGAAGACCACAAAAAGGTTACTGACCAGATGTCACTGTTGGGAGTGCACACTGCAAGAGCTGGAAACAAATGACGAAACTGCAACAACAAAATTCATGAACTACCTGACTGTATCCACTTCTTGATGGGCAGGGCCGAGGATGCAGAGGGCCACCTCTGGCAGAGCAATATAAGAATTGTGGAACTGCCTAAGAGATTTGAAAGACACGAGACTGCTGACCTCCTGGAAACATGGTGTAGAAGCTGTGAAGCCCACAAAGTGCAAGCACTGAGAGCTTCCGTAGCACTCTATTATGGATTTAAATGTGCACACATTGTCAGAAAGCACTCTCAATAGTCAGTACTGGGGATTCCCAATCCCAAACCCCCGATCCCCCCCCCTCTTTCCCTTGTACCCCAGTCTGGCCTATTCGGCCTGGCCACTTTCTTCGTGAACTATTACTAAACGGTTAAAATGGCTTTGACTAGTAACTTCACTGAAGAGACCAGGCGAGGATCCGTATGATACTGGCTGCAATTATCATCCCCACATGAAGTTGACTATGTTAATAAGTTGGTTTGGAAGGGAGGACGTTTGACCCCTGTGCTATGTATTGATAATTCTCTTGTGGTTTTCTTCGGCTGGGAATGACATTACTTTTAGGTTACTTCATGGTGTACTACAGAGGTAGCAGCACCGCCTTCATAAAGAAAAGCTGGATTGACCAACGGGGATTAATATTTAACCAGACAACCTCAAGGCGCGACCAGTTAAATTTACCATTTTACCCTCCTCAGGTGTAACATGAGATAAATGCACATCACAAACAAGATGTATAAAATACAATCTCTTATTTAAAGTAGAGGGGCACATATTGCTTTACTCCAAAAGTCACATTACTGCGGGAGAATAAGCAAGACATCAAAAGCTCTAAAGAGGGCAGGCATTTTCCACACATTGCTCTGCTTATGCTTCCTGATTTGGGTAAGAGCTGGGGTCCCTTTCAACATTTCCACACTAGTCAACAGGGAACGTAGATATATTTTGGTGGATGACAGGTTAGACGGTGACCCCATACTGTTGAAGGATCTATACCCCAAACACTGAGCAAACCGCCTTCCTAAACAGGCCTATCGGAGCAGTTTTCTCAATGGGTCAATATACCTTGGATCCTGGGATTGGGACTTTAATTGTGTTCCAGCCATTATGCCTGCCAAATTTCACCCACCACTCTGTCAAGCTCTAACGGCACAATGCAAAAGAACTACTACGCTGGCAAGAGCACTGGTCCCTAGCTGACATACCGAGACTAAGTACCTCTGGGGCTAAGATCTACTCATTTTACTTGCCGCCATATGACCTCCAAGCCCACATAGATTGGCTTGTACGACCAGAGAAAATCTAAGACAACAATGCACGCCCTCTTCTTTAGCAGTCAAATGGGAAGCATTTAAGGTGATGACCAGAAGTCACTGCATTAATGCCATAGTGGGAGCAAGAGAAATGTTCAAAAAAGAAATGTAAGTAGGCAAGGACTTTGTGCTCTGAACTGAAGGTGTAGCAGTATCTAATCCCACTGTTAGGAAATCGGTTAAGGTAAACAATCTACTTAAACAGCTCAGCCACATAGATGGCACTGCGAGTTGACTGCTAGAAAGGATTATTAATTGCAAACGTGTATACAACCTGATCTACACACTCAGATAGTGCCTGATGTTTTCATATACACCCCACATGAAATTCACACAACTTTTTAAGAGCACTTTTGTGCACTATATAGAGATTCCAGCCGTAGTTCTGGCACTAGAGTGAAGTTCCAAGTTGGACTGCCACTACTTCTTGCCTCTTTGAATTGAGACTCGAGATGGATGCCCCTAATACTACTCAAAATCAGAGAAGTTCTGCGCAACCAGGCAATGGGCAAAGAGCCAGCTGATGGATTCCTGCTGTAATTTTATCTTTATAAAATCCGAGTTACCAGGGTTCAAAATTGGCTCTGTTATATGAGGCTACAGCCACAGGGCGCAGGCTAGCCCAGTCACTCAGGGTGGTTATAATAGTTTATACCTAAGCAGGGGTCTAACTTCTCCAACTCTTCTTCTAACAAACCACTGGTGATCCAAAATTCTTAAAATCATTGGCAGATGGATACTACAGGTGCTGGCTGAACGAATTAATCCTGAACACAATAGTTTTGCCCCAGGGAGAAAGAATTCCCTAATTATTAAGAGTCTCTAAAGAATCATGGAGATGGCACCTAGGACCTGGGCCTGTACAACCTGTCTCATCCTTGATCTGGAAAAAGGATTTGACACCCTGAACTGGAAAAACCGGTTTAGGGTGCGGACAGATTTGGAGGGTGAATAATATGCCTGATAAAGCTGTTTTAGAAACATAGGACAGCATGTTCCTTCCACTCCTTTTACAGTCCACAGGGGCCCACGTTTAAGATGCCTTCTATTCCCCCTGTTTTTCACTCTTGCCGTGGAGCCCATGGCCATCAGGATGAACTGAGATGGGTATAATAGGGTTATTCCTTTAGAACAGAGAACCCAAGCTACGTGGTATATGCAGATAACGCACAAGTTACTACTTGTGTAACGATATATTTGTAAGAGACATTAGTTAGTGATCCATTCCTTACCTTAGAAAATCCCCAAGCGTCAGACTGGATCCGGAGAGTTTTCTGTAGCAGTACACCTGCGAGTCAGTAGGTGGCGTCGTGCGGCTCCGCATCTGTCACTGACGTCGTAAGCCCCGAGATGACGTCACGGAGACTACTTGGGTGCCACCCATGCGCGCTGATGTCAGTTCTGTACACTACTTTCTGTGCCAGGAACGCAGAGCCATGCAAGAAACGGACCACTGGCGCTAAGAAACTAGGGTTCTGAAAGCGAGGACCTTAACCCTAGAATTCAGTTAGCAGAACAGGGAGGATGGGTGGGGCGGTAAGGAATCTATCACTAACTAATGTCTCTTACAGATATATCGTTACACAAGTAGTAACTCGTGCATCTGAAAGAGACACATTAGTGATAGATTCCTTACCTTAGAATAGATACCCCAACAATACCAACCCCGGTGGTGGGTCTGCGAAAAGATTACACCAGAAAGTCACGGAGAACAGAACGGCCAAAGAAGCCGTCCCTCGGACCTGACTTTTAAGGCAGTAATGCTTGGTAAACGTGTGCAGCGAAGCCCACGTAGCTGCCTGACAAATGTCCTGCAAGGGGACGCCGCGTCCCAAGGCAGTAGTGGCTGTCCTGCCCTGGTCAAATGGGCACGCAGCCCCCCAGGAGGCTCCTTCTTAGCCAAGGAGTAACATGCTTTGATGCACAGAACAACCCACCGCGAGATGGTCCGTTTGTGCACAGCCCAACCTTGTTTGGCACCCACGTAGCCAACAAAGAGCTGGTCATCCACCCGGAACTGCTGCATACACTTCAGATAGAATGCAAGCACACGTTTTGGGTCCAGACGGTGGAGCCTCTCCTCCTATCTTGAAGGATGCGGAAAGAAGGTGGGCAAAGTGATGGTCTGCCCGATGTGGAGGGGCGTGACAACCTTTGGCAAGAAAGAAGGACAGGTCCTTAAAACCACCTTGTCCGGATGAACAGAAAGGAAAGGAGGCTTGGAAGAAAGAGCCTGGAACTCACTCACTCGTCTGGCATAGGTGATAGCTACCAGGAGAGCCGTCTTGAGAGTGAGAAGACGCAAAGGACAGTTATGAAGGGGCTAGAAGGGAGCGCACATCAGATATGTCAAGACAAGGTTTAAGTCCCATTGAAGCATTATGAGTGGCATGGGAGGAAACGTATGCGTAATGCCTTTCAGGAAACGGTTAACAACCAGGGACTTAAAAAGAGAAGGCTGATCTGGAAGCCGTAAAAAGGCAGAGATAGCCGAAAAATAACCTTTGATAGTGCCCAGAGCAGAGCCCTGCTGGGCCAAAGAAAGGAGGAACAGAAGAACTTCAGAAATAGGGGCAGAAAGGGGATCCACAGCCTTCGCTGTGCACCATGCCACAAACTTGTTCCACCTGCAGGCGTATACCGTTTTAGTGGAGGGACGCCTGGCTGCCAGAATGACATCACAGACTTCGGGAGGAGGATCGAAAGCTGTCAACTGTAGCCGCTCAATCTCCACACATGGAGGTGGAGGCTGGACTGGTTCAGGTGGAGGACCGTCCCCTGCTGCTGCGACAGAAGATCCTCCCGAAGAGGCAGACGGATCTGGGGATCGATCGCCATGCTGAGTAGCTCGGGCTACCAGTATCTTCGTGCTCAATCCGGAGCCACAAGGATGACTTGGGCCCGGTCACATCGAATCTTCTTCAGCACTCTGGGCAGAAGTGGTATAGGTGGAAAGGCGTACAATAGACCGCAACTCCACTCGCAACGAAAAAAGTCGCCGAGCGAGTGCCGCCTTGGAAATTCCAACGCGCAGAACTGATGACAGTGTGCGTTCTCTTCGGTGGCAAATAGATCTAACCAAGGCTCTCCCCACCGCTGAAAGAGACCTTGCACCACGTCAGAGTTCAGACGCCATTCCTGATCCATCAAGCACCAGCAGCTGAGTTCGTCCGCCCTGGCGTTCAGAGAACCTGCCAGGTGTTCCAGCCATCTCCAGAGGCGCAGAGCCTCCTGACATAGTGTCCAGGACCCCACCCGCCCTCTTTGTTGCAATACCACATGGCAGTGGTGTTGTCTGTGAGCACCTGCACCACACGTCCCCGGACAGAGGGAAGGAATGCCTTCAGTGCAAGTGGGATCACCCGAAGCTCTAACAGATTGATATGGAGCCGGGACTCCGCCGGAGACAACACGCCTCTGATCTCCACCTCTCTCAAGTGGCCACCCCATCCCAGGAGGGATGCACCCGTCACCACTGTGTGCTCCGGTTGGGGAAGGGAGAGGGATCTGCCATTGACCCAATCGTGATTCATGAGCCACTACTGCAACTGCTGTGCAGTGCCCTCCGAGATCTGGACATGATCGGACAGGTTGCCCTGATGTTGCGCCCACTGGAACTTCAAGTCCCACTGCAGAGCCCGCATATGCCATCTGGCATGTGGCACCAGCAGGAGGCAATCAGGCCCAGAAGCCGGAAGGTCATCCTGACTGAAACCCGGGACAGAGGCTGATAGATTGGAATCATAGCCTGAATATCCTGGACTCGCTGCTTGGGAGGATAAACCCGAAACAGCGTTGAATCCAGAACCGCTCCAATGAAGGGGAGCATCTGAGAGGGACTCCGGTGCGACTTCGGCACGTTGATGGAGAACCCCAGCAAATGCAGGAGGTCAGCCAGAGTCTGGAGGTGGTTGACGACTGCCTGGGGCGAGTTCACCTTCAACAACCAGTCATCGAGGTAGGGGAAGACTGACACCCCTGACCTGCGCAGATGAGCTGCGCCACCGCCATCACTTTCGTAAACACCCGAGGGGCGCTGGTAAGGCAGAAGGGAAGCACAGCAAACTGAAAATGCTCCAGGCCTACCGCAGGGAACGCCAGTGGGCCGGCAGGACGGGGATGTGAAAATATGAGGTTCAAGATGGGGCGCAGGTCCCCTTTGTCCTTCTTGGGGACCAGAAAGTAGTGGGAAAAACAACCACTCCCTACTTCCGGCACAGGAACACACTCGATGGCCCCCTTGGCCAAGAGGACCGTGACTTCCTGCTGGAGAAGTAGCAAGTGATCCCCCGACATGCGGTGGCACCGAGGTGGCATGGCTGGAGGGGAGGACTGAAAGGGAAGGGAGTAACCCCTGCAGATGATCTGCAACACCCACTTGTCCAATGTGATATCGCGCCAGTGGGGGAGGTGGTGGCGGATCCTGCCACCCACCGGCTTGGGGTGCTCCACAAAGCGCGGATTAGGAAGGTTTGGAGGTAGAAGCAGCGGGGGTGGGGGTGGACAGACCCCCCATGCTGATTCCCAGAACTGCACCTGCAGAAACCGCGTCCGTGCTGAGGCTGGTTCTGCACAGGCTTACTGAAGGAACGTGCCTGGGCGCCCCTGCCTTGGCCACGAAAGGAACGAAAACCAGGAGTGGCCAGGGTCTTTGCGGAAAGACCCAAGGACTTGGCGGTGGCCCGCGAGTCCTTAAAACGCTCCAGAGCACTGTCGGCCTTATCGCCAAACAGGCGAGTGCCATCAAAGGGCATATCCATGAGCGAGCTCTGGACATCAGGCGAGAACCCAGTAGATCGCAACCAGGCGTGGAGACGCAGCACCACGGTCGTAGAAGTCGCCCTGCCCAACGAGTCAGCGGTGTCCAAACCACATCGAATGGCGAACTTAGCCACATCCTTACCTCAGCAACCGCCTGGGAAAGTACAGCCTGGACCTCCTCAGGACACTGAGGCAACACCTGAGCAACAGTATCCACACCGCGTGGGAATAGCGGCCCAACAAGCAGGCGGTGTTCAACGACTGCAGCCCCAAGCTGGCCGACGAGAACAACCACTTACCGAACTGTTCCAGCTTCTTAGGGTCCTTATCCGGCGGCACCGTAGGAAAAGCACTCTGCGACGTTGAGGCCTGGATGACCAGACTCTCAGGCGTGGGATGAGTGGTCAGAAACACGGGGTTACCAGGCGCTCGGCGGTGACGTCTGGCGACATTCTTAGCCACAGGGGCCCCCGTGGCCGGTCGCGACCAAGTGCCCAACAGAACGTCAGTGAGGGCGTAATTGAAGGGAAGCAGTGACTCCGACGAAGTAGACACCGTCTGGAGCATCTCGGTGAGGAGGTTAGTTTTGAGGGCCACTGTAGGAAGATCGAGGTTGAGGACCTCAGCAGCCCGACGGAGCACCAACGTGTAGGAAGCACCCTCCTTTATCGTAGGGGGGGGAGAGGCAAACCACGTGTCAGAAGAGACATCGAGGTCACCGGCGTCCTCCAGATCGTCCACCCAGTCCTGCTTGGAGTCACATTGCAGGCAAGAGGGTCCACGGACCCCTCCCAGTCATCCTCCACCTCCATTGCAGAAGGAACCGGTAGCGGCGGCAGAGCCGGAGCAGTGACATACGGCGTCGGAAACTGCGCCGTGAACAGCGTCGGCCGGGGCCATCTCCCAATGCGGATCCCAGGTAGGGACTAAATGGTCCTGGAACCGGGGCAAGGGTGGAACGAACGGAACCCACTGCGGTGCCGAGGGCGGCGATGGGGCCAGAGCCGGCAGCGCCAGACCTCGTGGCCCGGGGCCGGAGCCAATGGCGTAGGATCCTGTGGCGCTGAAGCTGGATCTGCCGACGGGCCAACAGGACCTGTTCGGGAGTCGCCCACGGACCCGGGTAAGTCGGGTAGGCCGCAGAACCCCTGTCCCCCTCGTCCGCATCCGAGGACCGACAGGGGGACGTTGGAGAGCGAACACGCTTCTTCAACCTTTTTGTGTCGTCGCTTACCAGAATCCGAGGGCGAAGACTTAGAGCCCGAGGAGCGATGACAGCGGCCCCGCGGCGTTGGGAAGAGTGCCGGACCTCCAGCAGCTTCCGGCGCCACTCCCTCAAGGCTTTCGGGGCCATGGTTCGACAGTCCCCGCAGGACCAGGAGTCATGGTCGGTCTCCAGGCAGTAGAGACAAACATCATGGGGGTCCGCCACCGACATGTTGCGATGGCAGGCCCCACAAGACTTAAAGCCAGGCATCGATACGTACACTAGGAGAAAAAAGGGGAGACAAAAGTCTCTAAAGAGTGGTCAAAAAGTGACTAAGGTACGTGCTCTATCCAGATCTGCGCTTTCTGGCGCGGAAAAAGAAAGAACTGACGTCAGCGCGCATGGGTGGCGCCTAAGTAGTCTCCGTGATGTCATCTCGGCGCTTACGACGCCAGTGACGGACGCAGAGCCGCGCGACGCCACCTACTGACGCGCAGGTGTACTGCTACACAAAACTTCCCGGATTCAGTCTGATGCCTCGGGATATTCTAAGGTAAGGAATCTATCATTAACGTGTCTCTTTCAGATATGCTAATGGACATAAGTACAAACTGAGAAAACTTATCTTATTCTCTGAAAGCATTTGGAGAGGCCTCCGGGCTTCAGGTTAACTTGTCCAAACCCTGCTTGTTTCCTCTCTGTCCAGAAACCCCCCTTATACAGCTAGATATGGGTGGTGGAATACTTAACTGGGAAGGCACATCTGCTACTTGGTTATCGGAATCTTGCACTGAACAAAATGTATTGATGGTAACCTCACTAAGGCAGTCTCGGCCTTTAGGTCTCAAATAAAATTTTGGATGTTCCTCCTTCGCTTGGTCATGGGTCACTGCCTTGTCCAAGATGGTGGTGGTTTCCTTCCCTATTGCACTACTTTGCTAACATTTCATTATACCCCAAAAACAAAGTGGTTTGAAACCCGGATATGCTTATGGAGAGCTTATTGCGCACAATAGCCGGTGCAGAGTGGCATTGACAAACTTGTGACTTCGAGTTGACAAAGGCAGTCTAAAGGACACTAACTTTGAACAGTATTATCTGATGACGCAATTACATGCCAGTGGTTTTCGAGGCATTTCCTACAAAACACCTGTGTGGGACAGGGTCCCTGAAAACTTAAGCGGTCAAATGCCTAAGGAAATGCCCCGTAGCCAGCCGATGGATGCTACTCAACCTGAAAGATGAAGCAAAGGATGACACCCTGCAGCCACTGTCTCCCATGAACACATGAGGAACTCTGACTGAGGGGGATTCTTATGGCGTAGCCTTGCTACCTAACCACTACCTAGCTCCTTGGGGGACGTTCTACATCAGTCACTCAAGGACACCACTAATCTATTACAGTGAACGCCTTACCTCCAACCTGCTTCTGCCACCACTTGGGATGCACTACATAGATAAAGCATTCACAGGAACATTACACCACAACACCTACATGACTGTGGTGTCTTGCTGTAACGAACTAAACCCTGTGTTCCCTTGCCTGTGATGTTAACTATTTGTTGTTTTTGTTTAGGACAAAAACTATTTTTGTGTTAGTAAAGCATGCTGTAGATCACTCTGGTCAACAGTATCCTGGATGTAGGCCGACCAAGAATGCTTTATGAAGCTGGGAATTACATCATTCTGTTTCTGACATGTATACAAACAAATGCTTTCACTTTTGACTGTTCCAAATATGAAAAAAAGATTTATTTTTAAAAATGAGAAACAAGAAGGCCTACCAGTGGGCTATCTAGGCCCACTGTACTTTTACGGTATAGTCCTCAAAATACTTTTTTGACCACACAAGACCTAAAAAGTACACTTTCACAGTAATTTCTATTTGTGTGCATCAGAGGGAATGCAACATGAAACAGAGGGTAGAAACGATCCAGAATAAGAAAATAAACATAAGTCTTTCCAAATCCTACAGAGTGGTGGTTCTTAACCTGTGGTCCCGGGGCCTACTCAGGGGCTTGTGACTGCTTAGAAAATTAAATAATATTAACATATTAATACGTATATAACTAAAGAAGAAATATGCAACATTTTTACTTTCTATGTGAGGGAATTTGTTACTGGAGACTAAAAATTAATATTGGCCCTTAGATTGGAAGCGCATCAAACATAGTATAGTATGGACATTGGGTGGCCTCGATTGAATTTAAAAAAGCTTAAATCTTTCCATTAAAATAAAAACTGATTTAAAAAAAATATATTTGTGAATTAAATAGGTTATTTCATCATTTGTATATTTGTTTGAATTCATGTTTGTATTTTTGTGCATGGTTTTCAAAATCGGCGAAACTGATTAGACTGGGGTCCCCAGTTTCCAATAATGACTCAGTAGGGGTTCCTGAAATCCAATAATGATTAAGCGGGCTTTCACAGATATCAAAAGGTTATGAACCACTGCTAAATAGAATATTACTATAAGCATACAGAAACTCAAACTAATAGCAGATATTGAAATACAGTACCATGAAGCAAACGCTGCACATTTGAGTAGAGCAAGTTAACATTTTACAGAAACATCTTGGATATCACCAGGGGTAATGGATGAAGCAGTTATTTTGAGGGGTTTTTGTTAAATATTTTACATTTCTGGACAAGATGGAGAATAAGAAGTGAGAAGTATTACAATGTGAAAAAGGATCACTTATGCTCATTCACAATAGTTAGGGTAAACTTACATAAAGACAGTACATTGTCCAGCCTTCCATTCCGTGCTTCTGTCCTTAATTCTGCTATTTTGAGTCCATCTGTGTCACTCAGACAACCATTTTCCTGTGAATATGAAAGTGCAGTTAAACATTAAACTAGGATCAACAAAATGATTATTTCAATGCTCTCAATAAATGGAGTCAATAACCCCAAAAAAGTGCTACGAAGGCTCCTTCTAAAACCAACTATTGAAAATGAGAATTGGGTATCATACTTACTGGGGTGCTACCAATTTTACCCATGAACTTGCTATCTATAAAACACTAAATATCTACTAACCCTTTTGGGGCACAAACGGTATTACAAGTGGAATGCTATCTGCTTCATCCACCTGCCTACTCGAGTTTATCCGTTAAAACGTGGGGGAAAGAAAGTTTAAAAACAATAAGCAGCCATTCCAGTGTGGAGTAAAAAATGACCCCTATATTCATGGTGGTACATGAAAGTGGACTAAAGCTTAATGAGCACATTCAATTGTTGCGTTGCCAGCACATAAACCCAGGTCAGCAATTGAAACTTCTGTAAAAGGAGAGAACTGGTTTTGAGTTATAATGGGCAGAAGCCTCTCCCCTTTTCCTTATGAAAGTGCTGCAAGTACAATCCCTGCCCCTTTTACCATGCAGTTGTTACTCAACAGATTTTAAACAAAGGAGCTAAGGTAACTCCAGCAAAGGTTCCCAGAATACAAAATGAGTAGGAGGTAGTTTGGATTGTGGAAGCCATGGCAGTTGTTGAGTCTAGCTATACTTCACCACTGAGAAGACCATAGCATATTTGGTTATTTGAGTGAAGTGGTTGTTGTGAGGAGAAAGCCTTTCCCCACTGTCATGAGGTGGTCCTCCAAAGGTAGTGCCGAGGAAGCTGGCTAGTCCACCGACTGTCACTGGAACTTCTTTGCCTCTGATGAGACTGTGGGAGCAGGTTTGTGCTTCCCACCTCAAGTATCACACCATCTGCCAGCTGGTGTTAATAAAACCAGGTCTGGACTCGAAAGGACCCCCAAACATTGAAAGACTCTGCCTTTCCCAGTTAGAATGGTGGAAAATGTCTCACTGGTACCACTTTAATTCCACTCAGTAACTTAACACAGACATCCTTCTCCCGTATTTCTGGAGCTGCTCATCCACTGTGATATGGAATAAGCTAATCCTATGGATAAGGAGGTCAATGATTTTACACTGGGTATACAGCTCCAACTCCAAAAACCTGAGCCACGGCATTCACCATATGACACCTACAAATCCTTTACCATGACTGGAAGAATGGATGTTAGTCCTTGTGGTCATAATTTACTTCCTCCTGACCAGTTTCCAGTTCATTGCCTGATTCTCCAACATACTCTCTCTTGCACAGCAGAGAGGGGGAGGGAGGTGCTAACAAAGATTCAAGGTGAAAACAACAATCCCCTATGGGCAAGCAAGTGTGACCTAGACGAAACTCGGGCCTGTTATTGGGGCCAGAGGGTGGTGTTGGCTAAGTCAGGAGGACTGGTGCCATGTACCAGTCTGAAGGGCTCTAGAGCTCTATGAGGGACATCAGGAGCTGTACAAGAGATAGTGAGTGCTGCTACAGGGAAAACAGGAGCAGCACTAGCAGAGGTGAAACTTATCACGATACACTGGGAAGAAGTGCAACAAGCATCTCTCTGGGCTTCAAATTTGAATCCAAAATTAGCCTGATCCAACTATCAAGGACAACCTGGAATCAAATCCTGCAGCCATCAAATGAGAGAGGTGGCATCTTCTCCAGCTGCTCCTAGTCCAAAGGCATGGGAAAGAGCAACCTGCCCGCTATGGAGAATATAGGACATAGGAAGAAGGTGGCATCTTTTATAGTTGCTCCTGGTCCGAAGGAATAGACAGGTCCACCTGTCCATCATGGATTCTGCAACTCCCAAGGAAGGGACTGCCAGGGAAGAATCTAGTCAAGATTTTATCCCAAAGAGATGAACTATTAGTACTGGGCCTGACTCTCGAGAGCCAAATAGAACATTGAAACAGGTAGTGGGGCATGCATCTGGTGTGCCACTGGAGTGACCAGACTTCTCGGGAAGCTAACTTAGCAGAAGCCAATAGTCTAGATATTTTTCTGCTTACGAGTACTAAAGCAGGCCTGCATTGCCCTTTTTTAATGCATCAAGACTCGTAACCAAGCCCATCAAACTGATACTACAACAGCGCCCACCAGCACGAGAACCTGACCATGGCTTTTTGTTCAATCCTCCGTAGTTACTGGAACTATAAAGAACTGGGTCAAAGATCAACACCAAGAGATGGCAATAGACCCAAACTCTTAATATAACAACGGTGCCTCCCAAGTAATCATCTACTGCGTGGCATTTCATGCCTTCACCTGGACAATAGTCTCTCCCTGGAACAGGCCTCTAGGAGCGGTAATCGTGGGTGGGGCATACCATCCCTTACTATCTCCCCAGAAGGAAAGGCGCTTGGTAACGTGCTAGGGGTGTCCATTACCATGTATTTACATTAGGACTTTTATTTTGCTAGAGAAAATCCAAATTTTCTTTCAGAATCTGTGCACCGTTTCTCTGCATGCAAGCCAGGCAGTTCCAGCGGGACCTTAACGATGTAGCACACAAAGCAGAGCCATGCATTGTATAACTATTTACTAAGCACGAAAAACAAAAGTTGTACAGGTCAGCTGCTACAAATAACCAAACACACAAACAGCAAGGTTTGGTGCTGCAGTATAACACTTTGAAGGAGGAGTCACTGGACTGATAGTGATTCTTGAAATCTTGTTGTGTTTACTAGAGCTAGGCCAACTAGCATATTAGCCTTGTAGTGTTTCATGTTTGACTACCTCTAAGTGGTTCGCCTATAAGTTTTAAGGGGGACACTAGTGTGAATAATATCTTTAGAGTTATTGTTTATTGTTATGTGTTTTATGTTTGATTGTCAATGTAATGTAATATATATTGTGATGTCATTTGTTTCTCTTTGAATAGGCGCCTTGCATGTGTTTGATGTTGATATATTCATTCTGAATATTAATTATTTTTGAGAGGGTAATTAAATGTGCTCTAGTATTGATACCCTTTGTCTTTTGTATATAACTACGTGTCCATATCCAGGTATTTAAGGGTTTTTTGGGTATACCCCTGTTGCTTATGCTAGCAGTATAAGCTACAACAACATGGAAGGAAAAAACATAATACAAAAGCCCTAAAATGAAATCCAAGAATGTCGCTGTGGCCATGGTAAAGGAATTCGCTGAACGCTAGAAATCTACAATGATAGCTGAAAAAATTGAAGGAGAGTTTCCTGTCCTGCCACTAAGTGGCGTGAATACCTGCAGGTCAAGAATGAGAAAGAGCAATAAGATATGTACAATTAAGGTTACAAAATGATTTAAATCTCAGGAGTGGTATCTTTAAAAATATATCAAATCTAAAGTAAAGGATTAAGACACAACAGTCTGCTAACCCCAATCATTTTAAGGGGGATGCTTTATATTTGCATTATGTTTACTTTAAAGTCAAGCATAAGACAACTAGTCTGCAGCGTAAAAGGCTACATACTTGTTATTGCTAAATTGCACAGCATGTTCTGTTTTTGCACCATTATAGCCATTACATTAGCATACACCTTGACTGAAACACATTTTTCCTTTCTTGTAGTGCCCTTGTAAACCACTGTAAATAAACATCTGGTACGTTGTGTTAATACCTCTGCAGAGAAATCTTGTGCGTAGAGGAGTTCTCTGGAATTTTCACAGGCTGTGTGCCAGGCTTTCACCCCGGTAGACACGCAACTTCCATAGACTCCTCTGAATCGAATTGTAATGGCAATATTCTGCACATTTAAAGACACATTAACTAACCCTTAAAACTCCAACGTCTTGACGGCAAAATCTTTGAGTGAGGCCATTGGGAAATGCCTAGCTGTCCTCACTTAGATAAAGGAGCTGTAAAAAACATTCATTTGCGACCACTTAAGGCAATTCAGTCATGCTAACAGGCAGCAAGAATCTTGCTAGCAGAACTCAGACATAAAACACTGACATAGCATACTTCCACCAAGAGGGTTACTGAAAAGTTGATACCACTCTAATAAGATTTTAGAATATCTACTATTTAACAGGCGTTTCATAAAGAAGCTAATGGACGAGTTTACCCTCAAACTTCGGGGCAAGTCATTCCAAACCTTTACCGACTAAACCTAATGACATTTCTTCCTTTTCCAGGGACCATCACAAAGTTAGCTTTAGAATATCCCAATGTTTGCTGAGTGCAGGAGAATAAAGCACTCCTGCATATACTTAGGTGAGAGTGATTAAGGAGTTTCAATGTTTCCCATCCCCGACTTCCGGCAGCGCATTAGAAAGAAATATTCCAACAAGGCAATACTGTTCCCACAGTACCATACACAGTGTACCGTCTATCAGTGTTGCACACATCACACAGACTGCTCATGCCCAGGCACATTCAAGTCAGACATTTCTTCGGTAGCCGTACGGTGTATAAAAAATAATGGACTTGCATATAATGCACTAATTTTTTTACGGGTTTAATTAAAAAGTGTACACTCCATCAAAATAATGCAATGCAACAGAAAGTCTCCAACGCTTTGAACTTTTTTCTCTATTTTGTTTGTGTCAGTAGTGCCTCACAGACTCACTTTTAAAAGGTGTATTCTTTTGCTACTTAAACACCATACTATGCACTTTTAAAGAGAAAAATGTATTGTGAAGAAATATTTAGATAGAAGCATCATGAATGCAAAAGTAACCATCCCCATA
Organism: Triturus cristatus; assembly: GCF_964204655.1. Classification (NCBI taxonomy): domain Eukaryota; kingdom Metazoa; phylum Chordata; class Amphibia; order Caudata; family Salamandridae; genus Triturus; species Triturus cristatus. Next base: position 1,633,465,981 of record NC_140589.1, on the reverse strand, counting down.
TGCGAATACTTACCAAAAGCACCTTGGCAACTACTGAAGCTCTGGGTCTGGTGGGATAAGTCTCTATGACACAACCACTTTCACACATCACAGTAAGCATGATGTCTTTCTTTAGGTGAATTGTGGATTCAGTAAGCACCTATCTCACATTTTGCATTTAGGACAAAACATTCCATTTTAGTTTTGACAGATATTTTGCCACATGACTTTGGAGGGATTCAATGTGGCTTCCTTCTTTCCAACCCACAGGCCAGGTCTGTGGGTGTGCTTGCGATACTGTTGTAATGCACAGACTTTTTATCACGTCTTGATCCTAAAAACCAATAGGTCTTTGAATTCTTTTTTTAAAAATCTTTTTATTTGTCAAACATACAAGGCCTATTAAAACTTCGCAAAGTACATGTCAATATATTCCCTTCTTTCAATACAGTCCCCTTTTTTTTTATTATCTAGTCCCTCTGGTTGTCTCATTTATCTCGGCAATGTCCAGCTTGCATTTCAGCGCTCTTTGTAATGTCAAGAGCCCATTTCACCCCCGCCCTCTGTATATTCCAAATCCGTCTTATATTTACAGATTTCTGTATTTCGCCCAGTTTCCACACACACTATCCCATTTGCCAGGGCATCCTCGCCCCTGATAGATTACCTTCTCTGTGGCACAACACCAATCCATATCCCACTCCCATTCTTTCACTGTTGGAACTCCAGCTTTACCCCATAGTCTAGCCACGATTCTTTTTGCCACCATGTCAGCTAACATCAGCCATATTTTTGTGTATCGTGACCAGTCCACTCCTGTTGAACAAGTTACTCATCTATAGTAACGATACATCTGTAAGAAACATAGGTTAGTTATAGATTCCTTACCTTAGAAGTACCCCCAGGCGTCAGACTGGATCCGGAAAGTTTTTCGTCAGCAGTACCCCTGCGCGTCGGAAGGTGGTGTCGGTCGACTCCACATTCGTCGTTGGCATTGTGGTCGCCGGGATGACGTTGCGGTAGCTACATAGACGCCGCCCTCGGGCACTGACATCAGTTCTGTACACGACTTTCCACGCCAGAAATGCTGAGCCATGCAAGACACTGACTACTGGTGCACAAAACTAGGGCCCTGAAAGGAAGTCCTTAACCCTAGAAGTCAGTTCGCAGAATGGGGAGGATGGGTGGGGTGGTAAGGAATTTTTAACTAACCTATGTTTCTTACAGATATATCGTTAACAAAGGTAAGTAACTTGTTCATCTGAAAGAAACAGTTAGTTATAGATTTCTTACCTTAGAATAGATACCCAGGAATACCAGCCCTGGAGGTGGGTCTGTGAACTAAGTTCCCACCAGAAAGTCCTGGAGAACAGAACGGCCAAAGAAGCAGTCTCTCCAGACTTGACTGACCAGGCAGTAGTGTTTGGTGAACGTGTGCAGCGATGGCCACGTAGCTGCCTGACAGAAGTCATTAAGGGGGACTCCCCCTCCCACAGCAGTGGTAGCTGCCGTCGCCCTGGTGGAATGGGTGCGCAGTCCCGCCGGCCAAATAATAGTAGGCTTTGATGCACAGAATGACCCACCTGGAGATGGTCCGTTTGTGCTCGGCCCAACCTTTCTTAGCGCCCACGTAACCAACAAAGAGCTCGTCATCCACCTAGAATTGTTTGGTGCGATCCAAGTAGAAGGAAAGCGCACATTTTGGATCCAGACGGTGAAGCCCCGCTTCCTCTTTTGAAGGATGCGAGGGTGGAAAGAAGGTGGGCAAAGTGATGGTTTGGCCATTGTGGAAAGAAGTTGCCACCTTGGGAAAAAAGGAAGGTCTAGTTCAGAAGACGACCTTGTCCGGATGAACAGCCAGGAAGGGAGGCTTGGAAGAAAGAGCTTGTAGTTCACTCACCCTGTGCGCAGATGACTTGGAAAAGAGAAGGCTGATCAGGAAGGCTGAAATGGCCGAGAGGTAGCCATTTAGAGTGCCCAGAGCAGAGCCCTGCTGGGCCAAAGAAAGGAGGAACAAGAGAACCTCACAAAGAAGAGCGGAAAGGGGATCCACAGCCTTTGCTGTGCACCATGCCACAAATTTGATCCATCTGCAGGTTATACCGTCTTAGTGGAGGGTCGCCAGGCTGCCAAGATAACATCACAGACTTCGGGTGGCAGGTCAAATGACATCAACTGACGCCGCTCAATCTCAAGGAGGTGGAGGCTAGACCGGTTCGGTTGGAGGACCGTCCCCTGCTGCTGCAACAGAAGATCCTCCCGAAGAGGCAGTCTGATTGGAGGATTGATGGCCATGTGTAGCAGCAGGTTCTTCGTGCCCAATCCGGAGCCACAAGAATGACTTGGGCCCGGTCGTGCTTGATCTTCTTCAGCACTCTGGGCAGAAGTGATATAGGCGGAAAGGCGTATAGAAGACAGCAACTTCACTTGCGACGAAAAGCGTCGCCTAGCGAGTGCCGCCTTGGAAATTCCAACAGGCAGAATTGCTGACATTGAGCGTTCTCTTCGGTGGCAAATAGATCTAACCAAGGGTCTCCCCACTGCTGAAAGGGACCTTGCACCACCTCCGAGTAAAGACGCCATTGTTGATCTATCATGCACCTGCGGCTGAGTTCACCGCCCTGGCGATCAGTGAACTTGCCAGGTTTTTGAACCACCAGGGATATGTCCTGATGTTCCAGCCGTGTCCAGAGGCGGAGGACCTCCTGACATAGGGTCCACGACCCCACCCCGCCTTGTTTGTTGCAGTGCCACATGGCGGTGGTCTTGTCCGTGAACACCTACACTACTCTTCCCCGGACAGAGGGAAGGAATGCTTTGAATGCAAGACAAATCACCCGAAGCTCCAGAAGGCTGATGTGGAGCCCGGAATCCGCTGGAGACCAGATCTGATCTCCTCCCCCATGTGCACGCCCCATCCCAGAAGTGACCACTGTGAACTCTGGTTGGGGAAGGGAGAGGAATCTGCCCTCAACCCAATCCTGGTTCTTTAGCCACCACTGCAATAGGTGCGCGGTGCCCTCCGAGATCTGGAAGCAATCGGTCAGGTTCCCTAATGTTGTGCCCAAAGAAACTTCAGGTCCCACTGCAGAGCCCGCAGATGCCATCTGGCATGGTCCACCAGCAGGATGCAGGAGGCAATCAGCCCCAGTAGCCTGAGGGTCATCCTGACCGAAACTGGAATAAAGGCTGAAAGATCGGAATAATGGTACGAAAATCCCGGACTCGCTGTTCGGGAGGATAGACCCGAAACTGCGTCGTGTCCAGAACCGTTCCGATGAAGAGGAGCTTCTGAGAGGGAGTCAGGTGTGACTTCAGCATGTTGATGGAGAACCCCTGCGAATGCAGGAGGTCGGTCGTAGTCTGGAGGTGGGGGACGACAGCCTGGGGCGAGCCCGCCTTCAATAGCCAGTTGTCGAGATAGGGGAAGACTGGAGCCACTGATCTGCGCAGATGAGCTGAGACCACCGCCATCACTTTCGTGAACACCTGAGGGGAGCTGGTAAGGCCAAAGGGGAGCACGGTAAACTGAAAGTGTTCGTGGCCTACTGTGAACCACAGGTAACGCCGGTGGGCCGGAAGGACGGGGATGTGAAAGTAAGCATCCTGCAAGTTCAATGCTACCATCCAGTCTCCAGGGTCGAGGGCAGACATGACCTGAGCGAGCGTCAACATTTTGAACTTCTCCTTCAGGAGGAAGCGGATGTCGTTCCATAGAGATCCAAGATAGGACGCAGGCCTTTGTCCTTCCCTAGTGGGAATAGCAACCACGACCTACTTCTGGGACAGGAAGGCGCTCGATGGCTCCCTTGGCCAAGAGAGCCGAAAGTTCCTGTTGGAGAAGGGCCAGAAGATCCTCCGACATGCAATGGTACTGAGGTGGCATGGATGGATGGGTAGTCTCAAAGGGGAGGGAGTAGCCCCTTCGGACTATTTGCAAAACCCACCTGTCCGACTTGATGGTGCGCCAGTGGGGGAGGTGATGGTGAATCCTACCACCCACTGGCATTTGGTGGCCCTGAAAGGTCGGACTAGGAGGGTTTGGAGGCTGCTGCAGAGGGGGCTTTGGTGGATTGGCCTGCCCGCTGGTCCTCCGAAGCAGGACGCTGGTTCCCACGTCCCCGGGCGCTCAGGGACTGAACAGCTTGCGCCGGCCTGTGGGTCTGGGCGGGACAGGGATGTGAAGGTAAGCGTCCTGCAAGTCCAATGCTACCATCCAGTATCCAGGGTAGAGGGCAGACAGGACCTGAGCGAGCGTCAACATTTTGAACTTCTCCTTCAGGAGGAGGCGGTTGACGTTCCTGAGATCCAAGATAGGACGCAGACTTTGTCCTTCTTGGGGCACCATAAAGTAGCTGGCATAGCAACCACAACCTACTTCGGGGACAGAAACGCGCTTGATGGCTCCCTTGGCCAAGAGAGCCGAAACTTCCTGTTGGAGAAGGGCCAGATGATCCTGCGACATGCAATGGTACTAAGATGGCATGGATGGAGGGGTAGTCTCGAAGGGGAGGTGGAAGGGATAGAGTAACCCCTTCGGACTATTTGCAAAATCCACCTGTCTGACTTGATGGTGCGCCAGTGGGGGAGGTGATGGCGAATCCTGCCACCCACTGGCATTTGGTGGCCCTGAAAGGTCAGATTAGGAAGGTTTGGGGGCTGTGGTGGACTGGCCTGCCCGCTGGCCCCCAGAAACCCAACAGTGGTTCCCTCATCCACGGATGCGCAGGGGCTTAACAGCTTGAGCCGGCCAGTGGCTCTGGGCGGGACGTGGCGAGGCATCCCTTCCGTAGCCACGAAAGGCAGACTGTGCAGAGCGAGTGGTGGAGAGGCCCAAGGTCCTGGCCGTAGCTCGAGAGTCCTTAAATCACTCCAGCGCGTTATCTGACTTGTCGCCGAATATGCGACGGCCATCAAAGGGCATGTCCATAAGATTGGATTGGACATCCCCTGAAAAACCAGTCGACCTCAACCAGGCGTAGGGCTACCGACGTGGAAATCGTCCTGCCTAGTGAGTCAGCGGTATCCAGCCCACAGCGGTTGGTAAACTTCGCTGCATCCCTCCCTTCGGCAACTGCCAGAGAGAGTACAGCCCGGGCCTCCTCCGGGCACTGAGGCAGCACTTGGCCAACCGTATCCCACATGGAGTGGGTGCAACGGCCCAACAGACATGCAGTGTTTACCGACCGCAGTCGCCAGCTGGCAGAAACAAACATCTTCTTTCCAAGATGGTCCAGCTTTTTGGATGCCCTATGCAACACCACTAGGTAAGACGCTCCCTCCTCCATAGCCACGGTAGGAGGAGACAACCAGCCAAGGTCTGGGGAGGTACCCAGACCACTGGCTTCCCCCAGTTCTTCTCTCTCCAGTCCGGGTCATAACCTAACTGGTCTGTTAAAGGGTCTCCAGACCCCTCCCTGTCCTCCTCACCCTCCTCTGGCTGTCAATCTGGTCTCAGAGAGACGGGGTAGAACAGGGGCACAAAAGTACCCATCGGCACCGGATCCGGCGTCGGTTGACGCCAGTCTGGCTCCTTGTCTACCTCGAGGTAGAGGCCGGGGTCGACGCCGGATAGGGACACATCCGGCGTCGGTTGTTGACGTGGTGCCAGTGGTAGCGACACCGGGGGAGGTGTAACAAGGTTGACTGGCACCAAACTGGATCCAGGCCTGGATCCAAGGGGGCCCTGCGGTGCCGAGGCCGAAGCCGCTGGCATCGAAGGCCTAGGGCCCCCAGCCGAGTCCGCAGGGCCGGAGGCATGCTGGCAGAGTCAGGTTGCCCAAAGATGGCATCCATCGCTTCGTAAAATTGACGAAGATGGACAAGGGTCGCTCCAGGTCCCAGAAAGGGGGGGAAACCCGGAGTGGACCCTTCGGGCTCCCTTTGCGGAGCCGTTGGGGGGCACCACCTGCATCCCTCGTAGCGTCAGACGGGGAGAAGTCGAAGAGCGGCGGTGCTTCTTTGACTTCTTCTTGGGCTTCGACTTACCTGACCTCGAGTGCAAAGACTTGGATGAAGAATGATGGTGGCTCCGCGTCCGGTCCCTCGACCTCCTACGCAACCGGGACCTCGAGCGGTGCGGAGCAGACTGCCGGGCTTCGAGAAGCTTTCGGGACGGCTCTCGCAAAGACTTCGGATTCATGGTCCGGCAGTCGGAGCACGACTTGGGGTCATGGTCGCGCTCCAGGCAGAACAGGCACACGTGGTGCGGATCAGTCACAGACATCAGTCGGCTACAGGAACCGCAAGCCTTGAAGCCGGGCATCCCTGACGTACACCAGGAGTCAAAGACTCAAGAACGATGTCGACAAAAGTCGGCAAAAAGTCAGTAAAAAAAGTGACTGGAGGTACCTCTCTCTCCGGATCTGCGCTGGCTGGCGCGGAAAAAGAAAGAACGGAGGGTAGCATCTATGTAGCTACCACAACGTCATCCCGGCACCACGACACCAACGATGAACACGGAGTGGACCAATGCTACATTCCGACGTGCAGGGGTACTGCTGACTAAAAACTTTCCGGATCGTGTCTGACGCCTGGGGGTAATTCTAAGGTAAGGAATCTATAACTAACTGTTTCTTTCAGATGTTACAGTTAATATTCGCCTCTTTGCCTCCATTGATACTCCCTGTTCTAACACTTTGGACATCACTTTTGTTGTCCCCTTCCAGAATCTCTACAAAGCGGGGCAGCTCCACAACGTATGACGAAAGATGCCTTCACCATTACAACCTCTCAGGCACTTGGGTGTGTCGCATTTCCCCATCTGACTAAGTCTTTGTCTAGTAATATATACTCTATGTACAATTTTAAGTTGTATCAATCTAAAGCGGGACCTGATGGCTACCTCCGCTGTACTCTGTTTGACCTCCATCCAGTCATCGTCTTCTTCCAGGGGTCCCACATCCCTCTCCTTTTGCTCCCTAAGGTTTACCAACAGATCTGGAGTGTTATTCGTTAGTCTCTTGTATATTAGGGAGGTTGCTTCTTCGCATTGGATCTGCTAAGAGTCTATTCTCCAACGGTGAGTGTTCAGGTATACTTTCTTCCTTTTTTAGGTCTGGCGAGACTTTAAGTAAGGGCTTAAAGAAATGCTACCGTCGGCCACAGCTTGCAGTGCATGTGCGCGGACGCGCGCTTGAGCAGAGGGGCCATATGACGTGATTACTGCTGCGCGCGCACCACTCACGCACATGCACTGCAAGCTGTGGCCGACGGTACCATTTTTCCCCCACGATCACTTTCACTTTGGCCCCGCGGTTCACGTTGGTGGCACACGGCAGTCATTTCTCAAAGCGGGCGCTTGCTAAAGTAGGGTGCTGAGATTGCTTCAAAAGTAAAGAAATAGACAATTCTTTACTTTTGAAGCAATCTCGGCACCCGACTTTAGCTTAAGATGTTTAAGCTAAAGCACGGTTGCCGCCATTACTACAGAGCAGTAATAAACAGAAAAGCATTGGCATAGCCAATAGGTCTCGCTTTTGGGACCTTATAAGTATTTAGTTATGCAACTGCTGTATGGCTAAACACTTATAAGGTCCCAAAGGCGAGACCTAGTGGCTATGCCAATGCTTGTTTATGTGTACTGTTAGGGCATGCCTCAACTGCACATATTTAAATCTTTCTGTGTCCGACAGTTGGTATTCCTTCTGCAGACTCTGGAAGCTCACCACTTCCTGGCCTTTCCACACATCTCCCAACGATTCAATACCCAGGAGTTCACAAGCCTGGAAACCTTGTAACTTTCGCACTTCCCTCAGGAGATTCCCTGCCCACAAGGGTGTTCGCTCTGTCAGTCTGTCCTCTTACCCTAGAAATGTGGTCGCCTCTTTCCATATCCTGATTTGCATGTGAGCTGGCAGCCATCCCATGGGCTTCTTGCTATATATAGCATCCGGGTAGCCCTTCTGTTCCACTCCGCAATGGTCTACTCAGTAAGCCAGCTTCTCTCTGCCTGCATAGACCCAATCATTTATCATGGCTAATTGTGCTGCCCAGTAATATTTGCGTATATCTGGGACTGCTATCCCCCCCATCAAAGCAGCCTCTCTGTAATTTGGCCAACGCGATTCTGGGGTTCCCCCATCCCATAGGAGCTGCGCCAGTTCCACATCTATTATTTGGAAGTATTTCGCTGGTACTCTGTACGGAGTATTTGATAAGACATATCACGGGCGCAGCAAGGCCATGATCTTAAAAATTGACGCTCAGCCAATCAGTGAGAGCGGTAGTTTCCTCCAATGCGCCACATCCGCTTTTAGCTTTTGCAGTTGGGGAATCAGGTTGTCCTCTCTAAACTAGTCTTCTGTCTTTGTAATCATTATTCCCAAATATTTAAACTTGGTCTTTATTGGAAGTGCACTGCTCATGGCTGACAAGACCGGCATCCCTCCTGCCAATACAAATATTAATGATTTGTTCCAGTTTATTCTGTAACCTGAGTAGCCCCCAAACAATTGAAACATGTGTAGTATTCTGTGCACATGCGGATAAGGTCTTGTGGCATACAGGAGAATGTCATCCGCATGTAGCGAAACCCTCTCCTCCCATTCATCTCCCATCTTAATGCCTCTTATTATCGGATCTCCTCTGTCCCATGCTGCCAGCAGTTCTATTGCGAGTGCAAATAGCATAGGAGAGAGCGGACATCCCTGCCATGTTCCCCTGCAAAGGGTCACCTGCCTTGATACAGTTCCATTTACACGTATTCTTGCCCTGGGATCAGTGTAGAGTAGCTTAATCCAGGCCTGTATTTTAGGACTAAATCCCAGACGCTCCAGTACAGCGAACAAGCACTCCCATTCTATACTGTTGAACGCCATTTGGGCGTCTAATGACAGTAATACAGCACTCTCATCTGGTTTGGTTTTAGCTACGTGCATCACCCCATATAATCCCCTAAGGTTTAGTCTGGTGTTTCGCTTAGACAAAGCCTGACTGATCTGGGGGTATAAGGTTGGTTATTATCCCGGTCAGTCTTGTGGCTATAATCTTTGCCAGGAGCTTTGCTTCTGCGTTTAGCAGGGATATTGGCCTGTATGAGGAACTGCATTCCGGAGATTTCCATTGCTTTGAGACGACTACTATTGTGGCCAGTCTTTGGTCTTCTGGTAGCCTGCCCGTTGTAGCGACTCCTCGAACATCCTTAGCATGTGCGGGCCACTGTTGATGCCACTCCCTTGTACAGCTCTATTGGTATACCATTCGGTCCAGCTGCCTTTCCCGATATGAGGGCGCCTATTGCACTATTGATTTCTTCCTCTGTAATGTCTTTCTCTAAGTATTTCTCTAAGTCTTTCGTATAGTCTAGTGCTATCATGGGGAGTCTAACCTCTCTCAGCAGTTCAGCACAGTCCTCTCTTGTGCGATTTGTGACAGACTGATATATCTGCTCGTAATAAGCCGCAGAGGTTTCTGCTATACTTTCTCCTGTTACACAGAGTCCCCCCTTCTCATTTACGACCTCTAGTACCCAATTACTTTCTCGGTCTCTTTTTTCCAGCCATGCTAAGAGCTTCTTCGCTTTATCCCACACCTCGTATACCCTTCGCTGGGTGGCCCTATTGTGTTCCCTTGCAGCCCCTTCCGCTAGATCCTTCATTCCCTTCTGCTTAACATGTATTTGGTGACTGAGCAGCGGGTCTGCAGTCGTCATGCTCGTTTTAGTACTTTCCAAATGTAGTAGTTTCTTCTCAAGCGCTTTGAATTTTAACTGTCTCTTTCTTCTCTCACCCTCTCAATGCCTGTGTATAACCTTGAATTACTGTTTTGCATGCTTCCCATAAAACCACCTGTGAGTCAACTGTTCCCTGGTTCTCCTGAAAATATTACTTTGTGCATTCACAGATTTTATCTTGTGTCTCCCTGTTTTTAACCAACCAGGGGTCTATGCGTGGTGAGAGACGGTGGACCCTAGTAGGCCCTTGAAGTGTAACCTCCACTGGCGAGTAGTCCGAGAGGCCTCTTGTCTTGTGGGCAGTCCCTCTGAAACCACCCGCATCGCAGGCAAGCGCTAAAAGGTAGTCTAATCTGGACTGTCCCTGATGAGCTGCCGACGAGTGCGTGTACTGTCTGCTTAGCGGATTATGGGGCCGCCACAGATCAAGCAGTCCCATTGCTTCCACAAACGTTTTTCAAAAGTGTTGCCACCAATTTCCCTGTTAGCGTTTGATAACCTATCCATGCTTGGGTCCAGCACAGCGTTCCAGTCTCCCCCATTACTAATGTCCCTTCTGGGAATTTAAGGAGCAGGGCACTTAGCTTCGACAGTGTGCTGGAGTGCATTTTCGGCGGTATATATACCGAGCATCTGTGTCTATGTATTGAATACTGAAAACAAACAAACATTTTTGTAACCCCCAACTGTGTAACTCCCGCCTCCCTACTACCCTGCACAGTGGGCGAGCTACATTCCACCCCCTCAACTTGCAGCGCGCCTGTCGCCCATAATACAACTGTGATACCTTGGGCAGGCCTAGGCCATACTTTCGCCCGAGTATCATTCCTCCTCTCCCTTAAATTCTGCTGTGTCCCTTATATCATACGTATTCATATCAGACACCAATATTGTCCCAGGAATAGAATCAGATTTAAACTCTATTAAAATGTCTTATCTGTTTTTCTAACCCCCTTTCGTCTCTTTCCGAAGCTCTCCTACTCAACGTGTCCGCCCTATATGTTCTTTCGTTTTGCTCCCCGACCTAGTTACACATCGGCTCAGCTTGGGAGTCCTCTCTTTTCTCATTCTCCCGATTGCCCTCAGCATTGTTCGGTTGGCATCTTTTTCTGATTCTTCGCCACCAAACTAGCAACTCCCATGCTTTTTCCGGGGTGGTAAACCTCCATATCTTACCATCTGCGATCACTAAGTGTCGATGGGAATAGCATTGAGAATTTGATATCTTTTGCCCGCAATGCCTTTTTAACTTCCAAAAATGTATGACGACTTGTCGTGAAATCAGGATAGAACCTTATTGTTGCATTGTCTTCCTTGAGTGGTAGGGTGCTTCGGGCTGTTTGTAGGATCGCATCTCAGTCCCTATGGTTGAAAATATGTGCGATTAATGGGCGTGGAGGGGCCCCTGGGCTCTGCTTGATTCCAGGTATTCTGGGCCATTTCTACGAGAAGTGCTTGGATAGGCCTTTCGGTTTAAGCCTCTTGAATATTAAATCCTCGACTTAGAGATCAACAGAGGGTCCTTCTGCCCATTGCTACACCCCAATTATTCGCACGTTATTCCACCGATATCTTCCTTCCTGGTCTTCGAGTCGTGCCTCCAGCATCTTTGTCGAGTTGGCCAGTTCCTGCACTTGCTTTTTCAACACTTTCGTGACGTCCACCAAGGTAGATGTGACTTTTTCGACTTCCTTCACCCTGGCTCCCATAGTTCTTAGATCAGCTCTCATAAGCGACACTTCTGTGGTCACGGTGTCTATTTTGCCAGCAAGATCTGTTCTCACTCCCTGCAGTGCTGTTATTATATCTTTTAGTGTTGGACCCTCAGCCTCAGTGTCCAGCCGTGCCTTGGGGTCCAGTTCCATCTCGCTCATATTCGCAGCAGTGCAGTCTTTAGTTACTATATATTTATCGAGCTTCGTTTGATGGGGTCCTTTTGAGCCCCGTCCTCCCATCATGGCTCGCGGGTCTTCTTGTCCCTCCTGGTTTTCTTCTTGGTCGTATGAGTACTGTACTATGGCAGGTCAGGAAATACCAGGGCCCCCCGCAGTATTCCCGCCGCCTGCTCAATAGATTGTCCCCTGGCAGCCTGTTGGTTTTCCTGCCGGGACCTCCGAGTTGTCCTGCAGTGGAGCTGACTCTGTTCCTCCTTACAGGGCTTTTGCTAATCATGGACGTCCCCTGATTAATTAGATAGTCCTCCTTCTAGTGTTCGTTTTATAGTGTTTTCACGGTCGCATAGTAGGGTAATTTGCGCTCTGATTCAGGTCTCCCAGTGCCCTGTACCCCGTACCCGAGGGTAGTTCCCTCCCATTCACCCCTGATTAGTGTTAATTAATCGTCCTCTGTTCCTATCGTTGGGGGGGGGGGTGCCCGTGCTGGTGTTCTTCGGTGGGAAGAGGGCTGGGGGGGGGGGGGGGGTGGAGCTGCCTCTGCGTGTGCTTCCCTGGATCTTATATGCTTTATTGCAACCAGGAATTCATCACCCAGTTGTCTCCACGCATGCAAAGGGGTCCGTATTTTCTCTGTAGTGTGTATATGTTGTTCCTCAACCCCGACCAGTATTCAGGCCTTTGGAATCCGCCCCTCCCATCTCTTCTTGGGCCACCGCGTGTGTCTTCACGGCCCCGTTCCCAACTGCCAGGTGCTCCTCCCCTCGCTGCAGGCCGGGCCCGGGAATCCCAGTCGAAAGATACTAGGCATCCCGAGATCCCCGACGCGCGTGGATCGCTGGCATGGGCATCGATTGGCGGGGGGATGAGGGACTCCCGTTATAGGCGCAAGGCTTGTTGCGGCCCACCCCATACCTCGGTTGCCACCCGGCCGGGCCGCCAAACTACTATAGCTCAAGTTTCTGGCCAATCCGCTCAGCAGTTCTTGATGTAGTTTCGGCGATCCGGAGGAGCCACTGTTTTGCTCCCCTCCGAGTCGCCGGGATCTCTCTCTTTTTTGATTCCGCATACAGCGTTGTTTGGGTGGATTATGGCCAGATATTCGGGGAATTGCAGGTTAGGCTCGGCGGAGCGCCCTTAGCTTGCGGCCATTTTGTCTTGCTGCAAGCCACGCCCCCTCGATCATTGAATTCTTGGTAGCCCACCTAATCAGTTTTCTTCTTGCTCCACCAAGTTTGAAGAGCTTGCATGATCTATAAAGCATCTTGGTGCAGCAACACACTTTCTACTTCACCGTTTATCATCTTGCTCCAAATAATATTCAAGACATTATAAAAAAAATGTAGGACCATACCCCGATCTGTGCCTTTCCATACCTTTGTTCCAGAGTTCCTTTAATTTTTTTTATAAAGAACTCTGGAGAAAAAGAATTATTTAGGTGCTCATGGTCAAGTTTCTGCATGGAAACATACTAATCAGCAAAGAGACTTATATGAACATCTGAATGTATCCTGATACTAAGTGAATCACTACAGTTACAAATGTTTTAATCTTTTTATTCATGTTTAAGATAAGTACAATTGGTCCACAATAGAAGCAACAAAGCAGAGTGGGATCGCAGGCCCAAGTATCATCAGAGAAAATTAAGCAAGCGTTGTTGCCAAACTCAGATTACAAGTGTGTGGGGCAGTCAGACGAGTGATGCTGGTAACAATGACTTTAGCATTTCAGAGGTTAACTGGATGTTTAGCCATGCAATGACTCAGAGGTCAGACAAGCCCACAAGGGTTAATAATGCATATCTTTGTTGAAAATTAAAAAGAGATTCTATCATATAAAAACAAAAACAACTAGAGCCTGTGTCTTCAAATCACAACAATCCCACACCGCCCAGTAAATACAACATTGCAACAATAGTGCACCAGGGCTAAGCAAATTCCAAACTAAATCGGAGGAAAGAAGGCATACTCAAGTGACATATCACAGGCCATGTTACAAGTCTGACATCCCTTATGGTATCCCCAACCGTCTCCCGATGCAGAGGCGTCCCCAAACTCCCAGTGCAGAAAAGTTCTAAGATCAGACAACATAACATCACAGCTGGGAGCTAACAAATATTTGCGCTGTCCCATAGTGTCCTCCCACCGCAGTGTCATCCCCTCCGTCTGTGCCGACACCAGAAAGGACTGTGTCCACACATCAAGGGATGGGGATATCAGGGATGGGGATATCCGGGATTTCCACCACCTGGTGATAAGATGCTTAGCCATCAAGAAGCCCAAATCAAGGAACCTGGAGGTTGCTTTACATTTCTTAGTCGTGGGGAACAACTCAATATGCATGCCTCCCAGGTCTGCAAATTGGGTTGAACCTTATACGCCGGCAGTTGTGTCGAAATGCCCTGCCAGTAGGTGTGTAAAAAGGATAGGACCATAGCATGTGAAGTATATCTGCCACCAACAGGGAGCATCTGGAGCAGGCCGAATCAGGTCAGCCAAAATATCGATCGATTTGGCAGGAGTGAGGTAGGCCTTGTGCATTATATAGAATTGTATCAAGCGAAACCTCGCTTTGCGTAGTATGTTAGTGGGGCCTTCCAGAATTGCGGCCCACTTCCCGTCAGGACAGGGCCGGGCAAGGACTCCCTCCCAGTGTGCACTCAGAGCGGTATGTGAGGGTGTAGTATGTGTTTGCAAGGAGCTAGCTAGCCAGAGCACCAATCGCCTGCTTGTCCCCATGACTTGCAAATATTGTCCCAGCAAATCTTGTCCCAGCAAATATTGTCCCAGCAAATATGTCGGTGGTTCAGCAACCAGGTCACCCCAGCGTCAGGTCAGCGCTGCTAGCAAGGAGTTATATAAAAGGAACTGTCCCGGTGATAGATCAGTGTCAGCTATCAATGTGGCATATTATATGAGGGTACCGTCACTGTAAAAATCCCCTAGCGTGTGCAGTCCCCCCGCATGCCAGGATTCTAACTCTGCCACATATGTAGATGTAGCCGTTCAGGGAGTGCCTACTAGGATGAGGGCTGGTGCATATGGAACCACTGCATGTGTAAGGCAGAGGCTAAAACAGCAGTGTGCAACACCTAACACCAAGGGCTCTGGCACCTTAGCCCCTGTAAGTGGATGAAACAGATGGAGTACATTAGACAGCATCCAGGGCAGTAGAATAGTGGCCGTGTCAAATAGCTGCAGCCCAGATAACTATCTGGCTACCCATTGCAATAGAGAGGCTACATAATAGTGTTCGACGTTTGCCACAGTGAGTCCACTCTGATCTAGTGGCAAGTATAATTTAGTCAGCGCTACTCTACAGCGACCTGTGTTCCAAATTAACTCCCTTATTCGGGACTCAAGGTCCCGAAAGAATTTGGTCGGCATGTAGAGCGGTAGATTGGAGAAATAATACAATAGTATGGGCAGGACCACCATTTTTAAAGGGCGACATGCCCTATAGTACAAGTTACTTACCTTCGGTAACAATGTATCTGGTAGAGACGATTCTAGCCGCAGATTCCTTAACGTAGAATTATCCCCAGGCGTGAGACAGGACCCGGAAAACATTCTTGCCCAGCATCTCTGCGCGCCAGGGGGCGGTACCACGCGACTCCACCCTGACATCCTAAGCGCGCGTGACTTCAGCGAGGTCACATAAGCCCCACCCCGGCGCGCTGACGTCAGTTTGCTTCGGCGAACTTTTTCCGCGCCACAATGCAGAGCCATCACAACAAAACCGAGGAGAGCATGGGAACAGTGTGCGAAAAAATCTGAGAGAAACAAAAAGTGAGAAACATCACCAGGTGGCACCAAGGCGATAGCAGGCCAGAGCAGGAAAAGAGCAGAACACCACTCTGAGGAACAACTGTTCAAGCCAAGGCGAAAGCACCAGGTGGCAGTAAAGCACCAGAAGACCAGAGCAGCGAAGCCAGAGCAAGAAAAGCGCAAAGCACCACTCTGTGGAACCACCTTGTAAGCCAAGGCGAGAGCCGTCCCGGAGGCACAAGCAAGGGAAAGCGCTGTGAAGAAAGAGAGTGAGAGAGTGAGAGAGAGAGAGTGAGAGAGAGTCTGCAACCACAACCGGAAGGGCCCAAGCCCCGAACAGAAGAACAACAGCAATCCATACCCAGAGTACACTGCCAAGGATGGCCATACCTCCTGAAAGGAGTAGGAGGTCAAAGGACAGGTAAAAGAACCCCCAACAAAGAAGACTGGGAGGTGATCAGAAACTCTAACAACAGAGGGAAAGAGCAAAAGGAGGCCCTCACGCTGGAGAGAAACCAGCTGGAGCAATGCCTGACCAGAAGAAAAACGAAGAGGACACCCACAGAAGATAACCCACCCAGAGGGAAGCGACTGCAGAAACCCAATCAAAGGGTCCTCGCAGAACGGGGAGGAAGGGCGGGTCGTGAAAGAATCTGCGGCTAGAATCGTCTCTACCAGATACATCGTTACCGAAGGTAAGTAACTTGTACATCTGATAGAGACTACTAGCTGCAGATTGCTCAACATAGAATAGATACCCCAGCCATACCCAGAAGGGAGGAGGGCCTGCGAGAGAGTCTCCCCAC